>NW_025110071.1:715595-807025 GCF_011392965.1 Frieseomelitta varia
AAAAAAAAAAAAAAAAAAAAAAAAAAAAAAGAAAAGAAAAGAAGAGAAAACAATTTTTATTTCCATTCTCGCGTTTGAAACGTTTGCAGCTACCGTAATCGCGAAAATAATCTTGTCTTCATACATTTTTCGCGCGAAACGTATGGAACAACGAGATTGAAATTCGGGCACCCCGTAGATGGGGATGGAAACACACGGCGGGTGTAAGTGAGAACGTACATACACACAGTGGCGGGGATTGAACGCGCAAACGCGGCAGACGGAACCACTCGTACGCACTCGTAAGCGCACACCAGCGGAGGGGAAACGGAAATAGAGGCATATGCAAACGTATGCCGTCAACGAGGGTATTGTCGCCGGTCCCGTTGGCATTATTGGATTAAATACACTCGAGTATCCGATCGTCGAGACAAACGACCGGCCGCAACGAAACCACGCTTGTCATTCGTAATTGGCCCGATGAGCAGGGATCATTTCCGGCTCGGTTGCTTGTAATTCGATTCAGCCAATTGATTGACTTTCATCTTTCGCCGCGTCGGCGATTATCGTCGGCCTTTTTCTCTGTTTTGGAAAGTGATATCAAAATTTCGCGAATGTCGCGCGGGAACAATCGCTGGGGAAATTTATATGGCTCCGGTGGAATGAGTGAGTAATTAGTCGGACGTGGGATATATTTGCTTTTTTTTTTTCTTTTTCCTTTTTTATACGAGGATAAATAGAAAAAGCACGCAATAATAACTTCTCCCCCCTCTATACGCGGGGGGAAATTTATGAACGTTATGTGTACAAAAATTACAGGGGAATTGAAAGTTTCAGCGAAACGAGTGACGACAATTTGTCACCCGTACGATTTACTTTCTCGAGATTTTTTTTATCGTAAAATAATCGTTCCTACCCTGTCGACTGAATCAGATCTATAAATTGTTGCCATTATTGTTATTATTGTTATTACCGTTGTCAAATAAGAGGATTGAGTTAACTATAGCTTAGCCGTGCCAACTGCACCATACATCTAGAACATGTCACAGTTGAAATGGTAAAGCGCCTAGAGACGTGTGATTAAGATTTACGCGTTAATTGAAGTGACTGTTGTTAATCGACACTTCGTGTGAAACAAAGATGGTCGATTTCTTTTATGAATTATCGATCGATCAGCTCGACCAATCGGCGTCACGTTGATAGAAAAGAGCAAGATAATTGGAAATTACTCGCTTGATTAATGCGTGTGTGAATTTCATGTTAGATCGTGTATATGCACCTTCCTACGTACGCGATTAAGTAGTATATGCAGGCATGCGTCAGACATACAGATTCGCGCACTAAGCTCAATTCATGCATCAGGTTTACATACAGTTGGTAGCAAGTTCACCATACGATGAACACGTGATGAATACTGTCTACGCTTGATGCTGAAACGTCATTACCGGGTTTTCAATATTTCACAAGATTTTGAAATATCTGTCTCTTCTCTTTATCTTCGTTTGCTGGTTTGAATTTAGAAATTCCAGCGTGCAGAATTTAACAGTAATGTTAGAATAACGGTGGTATTAGACGTGCAAATTGATTCAGTGCTTTTAGACTTAACCTAACGTTCAATCCTAATTTAAATTCAAGTATTCTTCCGTCTTACGTTTCGAGAAAATTTTGAAGTAGTGCCATCTGCGCTTCTTACGCGATATTTCCCAGGCTCTCGCGATTTGTCAGTTGAATAACGAAGACTGTTTTCATGGTAAATCTCCCGATCCTTAGGAAAAATTTTTCACCTCGTTTAGAAAGACGCTGAATTAATTTACAGCTACGATGATAAAAAATTTCTTTCTCTCTATCGATTTCATCAAATTTCTCTAACTCGGAAGTTACCCTGAATATTTGTCAATTCGTTCCCAACGATTTTTCAAGCCATTTCCATCGATCATAAATCGTATCTAAATTTCAATAAATAAAGAGCTTACGTACACGTCGTCTTTCTTCTTTAGTTCTCGCCAATCCCTTACGTTTAAATTACAATAACCGATTTCTTCTCAACGTTTTCCCGACATTTCTGCCCAGTAGCGGAAACCTGAACATAAACGTGCAGGTAAAAGCAACGTAAATTAAATCCCACGTGATTTAAGATAAATATAAAGTTTACTAATTTAGAAATTAAAGACTACTGAAGACAATAGAGAGATACTAAGTTACTGATACTCTTCGAAATCTCACCCTCAAAACTTTCGTACACTCGCACATACATAACCATACTCTCATATTTGATGTCTGAAGACTTGCACGGCTGAAACAAATAATCCCAAACCTAGCCGAAATCAAATAATGAGTCTTTCTCACCTCCAGAAACGTAATTGATTTGTTTTTACCAAGTCGTTTTAAATTCTCACCAATCCCCTGTTCCTAAATCAGATAAATTCTCTTCTTACCTGTAAAGAATATACAATTATGTACAATTATACACTTGCACAATTCTCCGTTTACTCAATAAAGAGCTGCAGTTCGTCGGTGCTCGTTCGGAAAAGCTCGCACAGAAAATCCAATTGACTTGCGTCGTCACTTCCGGAGTGTCATTTATAGTCTTCAGGTAAAACACTCTTGCTCCTTCTTCGGGATTTCGCAGTTACGAGAACGCAGCCCGAGGATCCTTTTCTGCCTGTTTCACATTTTTCCTTCAATGTGAATTTTATTGTACTACCGGCTGTGTTTACACGCCAGTGATTCCTCAGCGTCTCGCAAACACGAGCCCAGTTGATGTCTCGCCGCCATGTCAGGCCAACGTTCGCCTACTCGCGAATTCCAGCCACCGGAAATATAATACGTACCTCGAGATGCTAAATAAAATACGTGGAGCGTGCCTTAGGTGGGTCCGCCGCATTATAATATTTCGCCAGGTTTCCGCTTGGCGGGTGAACGTGCGCGCCCCCCCCCGGGTTGTAAGGGTTTCCTCCGTGCGGCGCACGGCCGCCGATGTGCAAATACACATGCACTCGTTCGGGGGGCGGGGGAGGAGGTCGCGCTTGTACATAAACACGCGTTGAATACGTAAACTCATCCCAAACAGCTGTGCGTGTCTCAAGCGTGGTGCGGAACTCTCGCGCGTTCCCCTGGAAATGGATGCATATGCGTGCAAACGAGGGAATTGCCCGTTGGTCCAATTGGCATTATTGGATTAAATACACTCTCTAATGCAGACGGACGTCTAAATGGAAGTGCGATTGTTGTCTGTGGTCACGCGATCCACACGCTCGATACCGCTCGATACCGAGAGGTAAATCCTCTCCTCGATACGAGAAACTAAGCTTTTTCTCTCTCTTTCTCTCGTTATTTTTTCGTTGCTCTTGCCTTCCTTCTCTCCGTCGTTCGTCGACTTGGAACGCTCGTGCTACCTGCTCCTCTGGCTCTCGACTGGTAGTTTTCACGCAAAAATATCCTCGGGATGTTTAGTTACGGAAGTTGCTGAGGCGGACATTGGTAGGCGTTGAGTGATAATGTGCAATAGGTGTCGATCGAATTTTTATGTCGAGATCTCGCGTCTTTTTTTCATACAGGGGGAACAACTTCACACACACGCGTGAAGAACTTCAACAGAAAATTCACACTTATAAATATTCAACGATCCTTCTGTATCTTCCTTGGATATAAAAAACATTTGTAACGACAGAGAAATGTCAGTTATTGTCAGTTAATGTCAGTCGAAAATTATCCTAGCAATATTCCTCGTCGTTTCAGTTAAACTGTCTTGTACTTACTCGGTACATCAGATCATTCCAAAGGCTATTACAACCGAGGGACCGACCTACTTTAAAAGTATCGTAAATACCTTCAACCCAGCAGGGATTAAAACTTCAGCTTTATAAATTCTACTTCTGTAATTCTTCCTTAATCTCCCGTAATCGTCATCTTCCACGCGTTTTCACCGTTCGCCATTCAATTAAATCGCATACCCGTGGAGTAATCGTCATCGGGCACAATAACCCATAACGAACATCCGATCGCCATCATCTAGTTGCAACGTTCATCCACGATACCTAGCGGTTCGCCAGCTGGATAGAAAATATCAGGATGAAAAAAAAAAAAATGTATCGACGAGGAAAATTGTTATTCGAACAGTTTCCACCCTCTCCTCATCGTTTCACGCTCACCGAAAAGCGGAGTCAGTCCTTGGTCAAATTCATACCGAATCGCGACTATTTTTTTCTATCTCCCTCTCCTTCCCTCTCTCTCTCTCTCTCTCTCTCTCTCTCTCTTTCTCTCTATTTTTTCGGTGTCACGACACCGTTTTGTAACGGGACCTCGAAAATTCGGGGCTACATCGTTTCGAGTATATATATATATATATATATATATATATATATATATATATATATATATATATATATATATATATATATATATATATATNGTATATATAGAAAAACATAACGCACCGTATGAATAGTCACGGTTCGTGAGAGCACTGTTAAACATCGATGAAACGCGACTCGAATGGAAAACGCGGCTCGAGGTGGTCGACGGCACGTACATACGTGTCGTCGACGGGGGAATTGTTGCCGGCTATTGGGCCCTGTTAACGTTATTGGATTCTGTACATTCGAATAAGCCATCAGGCGGGCAAGCATCCGCTCGAAAATCGTATTCGTTACGCGAACAGTCACGCGTCTTTGTTATTGCCGTGCGCTGCCTTCTTCGTGGCTGCCGTCTGTAAACGTATTCACTTTGTAACGGGAGGGTGGGTGGATGAATGGGTGGCAGAGGGACGTGCCAACCACGCTTCCCGATACGAACGGGAACGGGAACCAGTTACCGGGGATGGTAAGGTAGAAAGGGAAAGAGCCGACTTGTTTTACAGATGAACTTCGGCATAGCTTCGGATTACGGATTCGCGAGGACGGGCGCGGGGTTTCTATGAACGTGACGCTAGGAAAATTGGCTTGGGGAAATCTCTGCCTTCCGGTTTCGTTGTCCGCTCGCAGTGTACGTTGAATGTATCGAGATCTTTCGATTCTTCCTTTTTTTTTTTTTTTTTTTTTAATGGCAGGAGAAACACGATTCTTTTGAATATTGAATAACTGTTTCTGTCGGATAGTTTTTGTTAGATTTAGTAAATTATTATTATTTTAGACTTTTGCTTCGGATAGTTTGGAGCAGCAGAAGATTTCGATAGTTGCTTAAAATATTCGACTAATGTTCAATAATTCAATCAACATTCAACACAGTTATTAGAATATTCAATTAAAGTGTAACGTAGTTTTCATTAGATTTCTTAAATTTTATTAATAACAGAATTATTACTCTTTTATTGGATAGCTTCGAGTGACATGGTTTTGATTCTTGTTTAGAACATTTAGGGTAGCTTTTGTTACATTTATTAACAAACGCGATTATTAATTGTTAAAAATATTTAATTGTTTAAAATACAGGAGAATAATGATTTGTTCCACTAAGATTCAATCAATATATTATATAGTACATACTTCAATTTCTTGAAATTTCATGAGAATCCATCTAACAACAATAAAATTTCCTTTCACACTTCCCACGCTAAAAGATAGAAACTGACGGACTAATAAATCGGTGTATCGTCCTCAACAGGTGAATCGGTAACCCTTTCGAGACTGTTCGCCGCAGCATGATCCGTTCATGTCTCGAACCCTTCAGCGGAAATTGAGGATCTCGCTGATACGTCGTCGGAAATTCGTTAATAACTAACGAACCGCTGTCGTGACCGATCGTCTCGCTTCCGACGATCGGCCGGCATCGGCGAATAATCGCGGGGAAATAGAAAATTAGATCAGCGAGTTTGGCACGCCGCAAACGAGCAATTACAGTTCCGGTAATTCGCGCAAATGAGCAGGATGACAAAGCTTGGGCCGGGCGCGTGCGTTACGACGAGTGGTAAAAACACAAACACAAACCGTAATCGCGTTATTCGGCGTGCACTAGACGGGCTCCGTGGGAATTACATTAAATTGCCGGTGGAACGGGATTTCGCGGGGTGCAGGAAGCGGCTCGAGGGCCGTGGGGGGCGGCGGGGGGAAGTGAGTAGCCTTTGTGGCCGATGAAATTCGTTTCCGTGTAATTAGAAGTGCGATGTGCAGTTCGGGGGGTGAAATTTTGAACGAGCCGGGGCACTCGTCCGGTTGGCGACGAGTCGCGGCAACGCGCGACGAATTTACAAGCGGCCCCCGGGTTGCAACTGACGCTTTTGTCGTTCAGCGTGCGCGCGTCACAATGTTTATCGGATTAAGTACACGCAACCGATGACGGGCCAGAGGGCGCGCGTGAAACGCGCGGAGTCGATTATTATCCGCGAATAATCGCCGGATCCTGATTGTCGGTGACTTCGCGCCCCGTGAAATTCGGGTTAAACTCCGCGGCTAACTCGCGGACAAATCGTGTCGTCGTTTGTTACGTTAATCCATTATGGGCGCGTTAACGCAACGTACTAACAGCGATTTGTTCTCCCGGTTATGTAGTCTAATTCTGTGTTTCTTTTTCCCTTTCTCTTTTCATTCGCGAAACCGCGAATACTGAACTTTGAATGAATTGTACGAAAGACTAGAATTTCGTGAGATTTCAACAAATCAAAGTATTTGTAATGTTATTGGTAAAGTCATTGTATTTACGAATTCAGGACGCATCCCTTTGTTCCATTTTAGTATTAAACGCGAATAGGTATTTCGCAGAAAAAATAATCTGTGTCACTTGTTCTTGAGAAGAAGTTGTAAAACATTTTCTATCGTTCATCTGTCAGTTATTGAACAAAAGAAATTCTTACTGATTAATATAGCATAATATAATATATATTTTTATTTATTTATTAAACGTATTCAGCATGATAATATTCCAAAATAATTTAAAATGTGAATGAATTTGAAATAAATCAGAAATTCATAACTTCATTTAATATATAACAATTTAACTATATGTCGATGATATTTTATTACGAAATTTGATCACATAATTTTGTACATTATTTAAAAACGGTGTAGATATTCAATACATTATACGTTCAGCTCCTGAATACATAACGACTAAACGAACATCTTATAACACGATATATATTCATCAATATATATCTTACAACACGATATATTATATATTCTACTGTCCTAGGAGTAGAACGAAGTATTTTCACGAAATATTTGGACAATAAAAGTCAGTCTGTGTTTCCTCAATACATCCAATCACAAAGAGTAATCTATCGGGAAATCATTTCGTAGCAGATATTGTTCTTAGCACGCGTCGTCTGACCACGTACGGGGCCGATTCACTGGCGCGCCGTTCAACCTCGATTTTATTCTCATCGTCTCGGGTTTTACAATACACACGCTGTGCACACGCTGTGCGAAGAACGAAGACACGATTGTGTTAGGGTGTACGTCAGCAATGGGAATTATCATAGTACCCGTTGGGATTATTGGATTAAATGCACTCGAGTAACCGATCGTGTAGACGACAAACGCTAACGCTTCTTGTTGAAATGGGGTTTGTCATCTGCAAATAGTCACGCGACCCTGGTTGTCATGATAACTCAAACACTGTGACAAGTTGAAGGCGAAGCACACTCGAGCCTCGCATGGGTGAAATTCATCGCCGAGGCATGCCTGCCGGTAGAGAAACGGCAATGACGCTCGTGTATGGATTATTGCTCTCCCCGAAGAATCTTCAAGACTCGTTGTGACATCGTTCCAGCGAAACCAACACGTTTCGTACGTTTTTTTTTTTTAACAATAAGTAACCAACGAGGAGAGTTTGCAACGTTCATTGTATTATTCAACGATATTAATTATTGTTAAATAACATAGAAAGAAGTAAATTTATTTCTAATAAAACATTTCTTCAGTTGGATGTAAAGTTCATTATCAGAATCATTGCGGTTAGCTAGAAAGTTACATACTACTATAGCAAAGAGAGTCTTTTTTCACGTCTAATAAAACTCGACTTCTAGAAACAAGCGAAATAATTAATTACGCTAATAGTCTGACTTTGATCATATTTATTCATTTACTGAATAATTTTTACCAATTTTCCCGGTGGTATAAATTTCGATCGAACATGAGTACTTGAACGTATTTATTCAAATCTTTGATGTTTAAAATATCGCCATAGACGATAATAGGAGAAGGCAGTAACAATGAAATAACCTAATTTCACGAGGGGTGACGGTCGGAAAATAACCGTGATGTTTTTCAGTCTTATACTAATCGCTTTTGTTTGGACGCAACAGTTTCGCCGGGGTCCCCAGTGAAAAGAGCAACTCCGCCGGAAAACAGGTGCGCACAAAACGAGATAATAAACCCTGAGACAAAATCCTGTCCGTGCACAAGGCAAATTTGCCACGAACAATTAAGATAAGCAAACGAATCGAGAATGTAAACGGTGATAGTTAAGGGTGTGCACGACAGTCTGTTTCACGGGACGTTCGGGAACGGCCAGTAAAAGGGTTACGGCCGACCGTCTCGACGTTGGTTAATTAACATTCGCCACGTGTCCATCCCTCTGTCGCTCTTTCTCTCTCTTATTCGCTTTTTACTCCCTCCGTGTGCCTATCTTCTCGTATCTCGCGATATCCACGGTCCTTGGCTGTCGCATTAAAATCGTACAAACGGAAATTTCACCTCTTCGATACTGTGTAATTTGTCGCACGAGTCATTCGGAAACTGGTCGGTTAGATAAATTGAAGATCACGATTACGAAAGTGCAACAACATGTGGAAATTTATCTTGTGGTTCAGCTTTGTTCCTTTTTCTTTTGTGATAAATAAATTCCTGAAAATAAACTCTTCGTTCTTTAAGATAAATATATACATAAAAATATACGTATTAATTGCGTGAGTGTATATATATATATATATACTTATGTAAATGTAGTTTAGCTTCTGAGAGGTTCTGATTATTCATCAAGTACGTACTAATAAATATTTGTTTCATTAGAAACTTAAACATTTTCATATTTCTGTGATCAAGTCAGAGATTACAATGTTTAAATTGCGGACGTTTGTGCAATTTTATATTTCTATGGAGATGATTCAAACCTGGGTAGAATGTTCGTTCATCTGTTAAACATTATGAGAAAGAAACATTAAATTATATATTTTTGCGTCTCCAGATTTTTTGTAAATACATAAAAATCTGCAAACTAGCAATTATTGCGAAAGTCGAGTCGAGTAATCGATCTTTGACCGCGCATTAATTCGCAATGCTTAACGATTCGGCTGGATATTAATTTGATGAAGAATGATAACGAGCTCCGACAAGTATAACGAGTATTAGAGTGACTTGAAGTTGGATCCGGGAACTTCGTTTCCTCTTTGATATTACACTTGACCGGCAAACCGGAAGCTCACCGATGGTGCATCGAAACCACCGATTGGCACACGTGGTGACCGGCCAATTAACGCCTTCTGCCCTCGTGAAAATCGACCGACCGAAACTGTTTCACTGTTCAGGGCTGTACTTGAGGATCGCATAACCCTGAATCTCTAGTATCATCCATTTTCTTTCACGTGTAATACAGTCAATTGCTTATCTGAACTGGATAATTTTAATATTAGACAGATTGTGAGAATTTTGATATTAGACACGTGAACATTTACATAACGCTCTAATGAATTTATAATATTCTTAATTTCGGATGATATTTTACAAATGTTGCAAACTATCATATTACGATTATTACACGAGAGCTTCATCAACGCGTTTCAATAAATTTAAAAGTTCTGTGTTTTATTGTAGCCTTTCATTTCTTTCGACATTTATTTTTATATTCTGAGACAAGGTATAGGGAGATCCGTGATCGTTGAGAATTTTTCTTTCTCCCTCTGTTGTAGATATCAAAACGATTATTAGAAAAATTGTGTAGATATCAGTTTTTAAAGAGTATAAAATAATAGTCGTTAGTGTTGGCTCAATTAGTGAGGCCACCAGGACCGTCGTTATCGTCGTACTCGGATTTTAATTAACAAAATATAATTGTCCGTGCGTTGTTCGTCAATTTCTGCGAAACAGGAACTTTCTTTTAACGTCATTTACGTTTATTTTTATTCAGTTTCTGTACAATCTTTCGATATCGTCGACCTAAATACCATCTGGTTAAATCCTTTGAGGCCGGGAATTTGAAATTCTCTTAGTGAATGGGACATCAGAATTCTTCTATCGGATTCACCGTTTCTCAAACGTATTTTTAAAAAATGCATAAGCCTCTTTGAGGTTTGCTTTCTTCTACGTCTTGATTCTGATTTCCTCCTCGTTGATCGCAGACTATGTTATTAGACGTAGAATTAGGTATAGAATAAAATTTTTTCGCTTAAGGTGTCTTTTTCACGAAAGTAGGCTTTGAATATGTTTCGTTAAAAGTTACCTTGCCAGACTTTGATTTTCTCGAAAACGAAACATTTTGCAAAAAAATTTTATTCTACATTTTGTACTTATTTTCGTATCTCCAGTTAATTATTTTCTGTCATATCTGGAATTTATTTGTTATATGAAACACCAAGAAATACATTAGTATGCAATATCTTTCATTACGTTCATATCAGAACTATTACATTTCTTTGATTCTTCATTTTTATGTAAGTGCGAAGATCATTGAATGGTACATTGTTGAATTCGTCTTCGTATTCGCTTTCACATAATAATAATAAAAAAAAAAAAATATAGCATTCCGTTTAACAAATTGAAGGTTACTCTCAATTCTCAAAAAAAAAAAAAAAAAAACCAGTACGATTAGAAAACATTTTTATTATCTACTAGAAAGTGTAATAGTACAACTTTGCCCTTCAATTCTAAAATGAAATATGAATTTACTAAATTTATCAGATTTATTAAATTTGTATTTCGTTCAGAGTAAATCCTGTATAGGCGATGGACGATCATTCCACAAATCTTGAATCTAAAGGAAATCCCTAAGGATACGAAAGAGCGCTTACGTTAAATTCCCCCTAACGAGCGAAACAATCAGTTTCAGCATCGAAGCACTTTGCCCATACGTTCTTCCTTATCTCTTCAAACTTCCGAAATAATCCCCGAACTGTTCTCTGTTAATATTCCTTTATATTGCGATATTCCACAACAACGACACTCGTGTTCAACCTCCTCCTCGGCTGCTCCAGTTTCGTCGAGGAACACGTCGGCGTCGTTGTCGCCACGATCGAGCCACCCTCCGGCCGTAAAAGTTCAAAGTTGCCAAGGAGCGAGGGTGTATATCGGTTTATATCGGCAATCGGGATATAGATTCGCGAGATGGCGGGCAGTCGAGCCAGCCGACCATCCGTAAAAAATGCGCGCGAACGTTCGGTTCTCTTGGCGGAAACACGCTCTCGCGGTAAATAGCGATCGTGGGCGGCGGTGCACTCCTCCGTGGCTAGCGGATTGCTAGAGGGACGGACGGGGCTAACTTCGTTCGGGGGTTAGCGGTGATTCGATTTACCTGGGGAAGGCCAACGGGCCAAGTGTACAACACGTTGCAAGCCGGGACAGCAATATGTAATCCACTTTAACCGCACACGCTGTCTCGCCCTTCCGTTCCTCTTGGTCTCTCCCCTCCCTCCCTCCCTCCCTCTCTTCCTAGTTTGCCCGTCCACGTGCACGCCAACCTCCCCCTCCTCTCTGCTCTCTGCTCTCTGGTCATCCACTCTCTTTTACCAACGACCTCTGACCTCTCCGTCCCGTTGATCTCGACAAGGCTTAGGCATCGTGCGCCGTCCTCCAGTTTTCCCTCCCGCCGTTATGTTACCTACCCACCGCTGGGAAATTGATTTTCACGAAATGCGAGCGCACGGTATGGCAGATTAAGAGCGGGAGGGGGCAAGGGGCGAAGGGGAAGGTGGATGGTTGGATGGTTGACGAGCAACCGGAGTGTTTCTAGAAGGGGGTGATTGCGAATGGTGGCGTGCATTATGATGCCAAGAGAGTGGTGGAATTGCTGGAGAAATGCGAGCTTGTTGTCGAGCGATGTTGCTACGAATTTGAACACGTCGTTCTTATCGTCGGATATTGTTTTACGGCGTTCTTGACACGTTGCTCCTAATCTTTCGACAAGGCTTGGCGAGTTTGTTTACGCACACAGCGTAACGCGGATTTCGGACGATTGATTAATATTTTATCGAGCGTTGGCGTGCAGGATGCAAAGAAGGGCAAATTACGTGCTACGTTTTGGTTCTTCAAGACAGAATTTTACAATCTTGTTACCATCACTGCTCTGGCGAATGGGATGGCAAAAGCTTCACCAAGTAGATTCACACGTGATCTTCTTTTACGAAGTTAAAACAGTTCAAAGTGTCAATTTTTCGTCACTATGTTCTTTACTGTATCTGTAATTGGAGAGTTCGTAAGAGCAAGATAATACTGCAAGTATTTTACAAAAGAGATAAGAAGGCGTGGTAAACTGGCTAAAAAGCTTTGGCACATTTTTTTTTTTTTTTTTTGCTGTAATTTGCGTTTTATACTTAGCTCAACGTTTTACGCTGTACGCGTTAATTTCTGCATATTTTTTCGTTACATTTTGGAAATTATAATCCGAGTATAATCCGCCCATTGGAGATTCGCAACGCACGCGCGTATTTTCCATTAACTTTCCACGCTTTTGTGCGTGCGCGAGCGCGTGTGTGGGACTAGACGTTTATTTTGAATCTCGGCATAGTGCAGATTCGAGATACCGGCGTTACAGACAATTGGTATTGCTGCAGTAGCGGCTGCGTACTTTTGGGAACGCGTAAGACTAGCACGTGATTGAAATTTTTATAGCGCTGTTGCATTCCGTCGCGTTTTCCAATGGCCACGGCCAACGTGGAGAGAGTCTCTGTTCGCCTGGTTCTTCGCAACGACGCCGGCGAAACGAAAATTCAGCTGAAGAAAAATAAACAGCGTGAACGCGAGTAGTATTAATAAAACCCTGGCTCGTGTGGAACTGGCGCGTGATGCAATTAGGAAAATCCACGGGAATAAATGGAGAAGTGGAAGATCTGCAGAAAAATCGTCTCGGATGTAACTTCGTCTCGGGACATTGGTAATTTTGAGTTGATGATCATAACGGTATTCGTAAAGTTTGCTTTTGCATTTTTCGTACAGTGGACAAATGGAAGAGTTTCGTGGAAGAAAACGAATATTGACAGAGATGTTCAATCAGTGTTTACGCAGTCAACAATTTCCTTATGGTACGAATAGAATAATTAAAATAATGGACGAAGAGATGTTGGAGGAATAGTGAGAAGATTGAATGAAATGACGAAATTGTAAAATTGTAAAGTGAGGAATTTCTCGACGAACTGAAGGCGATACGAAAAAGATACGAAAGTAGAACGGAAAAAGGGAAAATAATAATGACAATAAGAAAAGGAGGAGGGGAAAAGGAAGAAAAAGAAAATGAAAAGAAGGACACTATAAGAAACGAAGAAACAATCTTTCCGAATTTCACGAAGCGGAGTGAACCTGGTCACGAGAGAAAAAGGGGACAAATTTCACGGCAATTATTCTACGTCCCACAGATTAAGAATAGATTGTCCGAGATATAGCGGCCACTCTGGCTGATCCAGCGTTATAAATGAAACTTCTCGCAGGTGGTTCTTTCAGGCCTACTGTGTGTGGATGTGTGTGTGTGTGAAAGAGAGAGAGAAAGAGAGAGAGAGAGAGGAGTGGCCAGCTAAAACGGATTACATATTGCTGTCCCAGCTTGCAACGGACAGCGCACACTTGACCCTGCTGGTCGTCTGGATAAATCGAATAGCCTCTAACCCAAACGGAATTATACTCTCTTTTCCGGGTGATCCTCGAAAATTAAAGGAGACTTTATTCTCGAAGGATGCTTAAGTTTTTCCTTTCTCTCGCGAGGGAAAACGTCAACTCTTTTTCAATTTTTTAATTATCATTATTATGAAGTAGATTTCGGGGAAGATCTCTACTTCGTGCGAATTGAAAGGATTCTGTACTTGACGTGGAATTGTTAATTGTAGTTTTTAAAGTGGTTGGCCGTTACAAGGTACAAATTGTAACGTGTTATATAAATAATAGAATAAGAACAATAATAGTTAAAATTAGTCGAATCGCAAAACGTAAATTGGGGCGATTATTTCTGAAGTTGAAAGAAATTGGAGATTTCAGAGATTTTGAAGATTGGAAAATTTATTTAAGAAATGTGAACGTGAGAATTTCTTTATTTTCCAACACTTGTTGGTGAAAAGATTGATTGAAATGAAAGAAATTATTATTATTCGTGGAATTAATTTCGTTTGAATGGTAGAATTAACAAGGGAGTTCGTTTAGAATTCAAAAGAACTTTCGTTGATTATTGAAAATTTCCGCGATGGTTATTTGTCTCGTTCTTCGTCTTCGATTACAATTCAAACGATAATCCACCGAACGATTCTTAATGGCATGGAAATTTATGAGACTCGCAGGCCGAGTCACAGGGCAAAGTTCACGATGCCAGAGAGAAACGAGAGGAAGAGAGACGAGCTACACGCTTGGCAACTCGTAAATTCTAAGCAGCTTAGTCGCGACGCTCGCTATTCAATCCCTTGTTACGTTCTGGTCTCACAGATTGCGGCTGTAAGCGCAGCTCTTCCTCTAGCTCCCTCTTCTCCTCCTCTTTTTTCTTTTTTATTTATTAAAACTTGGGTTAACTTCAAGAATATAGTTGTCGGAGCTGCTGAGAAAGTATAAACGTTCGCGCGAGTACGCTGTAATTTCATTCGATGGACAATCGGTCTATTGCGGGAAATCATCGCGCTGATACAATTTCTAAAGGCTATTTGCAATTAATATTTATAGAGTAATTTTGCAACGACAATGAATTTGAATGCAGCTTAAACACGAACGTGATTCAACACGAGTTTGATTGTATTTTGAGAACTAACGAGAGAAAATATTATCCAACCGCCACACGATGATTTTAGTGTAATAACAAAGTGTGTTTTTCTTTTAAAAATTGTCCGATTTTCGTGTAAATTTATTTACATAGGGCTACACTCGTGAACGAAAAATAAGGATAAATCGAAATTTTTATTTCCTTGCGAATTAATTAACTTCAAGTGCAAAATATGCGCGAGTCAATATTCTTCTTGATTAATTAAGATTGAACACTTCGTGTCTGAGTTGAAGTGAAAGTTTTCAAGCGGCAACATTTGCTGCTAAAAGGTTTCGATCTCTTCGAGTTGAACTTCGCGAATTAAGATCGACATTGATCATCGAAGGTTCTTCAAACCGTTGATTTCTACTTGCTTTCGATATGGATTACAAGTTGAAAAACCGGCGATCGCTAATTGAGAAGATTCACGAAACTTGTCTAAAAACTAGCTTTCCTATACGTTTGTGAAATTCACGCGTTATTCTCGGATAAACTTTGTTGAAGCACTTCGATCTCAATCTCTAATAAATATCTAATTCAATAAAAGTTTCATCAATTACCACGACCATTGTCGAAATATATTGACATTTTAAATATTTCCTATCAATTTATATTTACTTTTTCAAATGTACAGAAACATTTCATTCAATACCAAAATTAAGTTCCAACAAAGATGTTCTCAAAAATTTATGCGGTTAAAATTTCTTTATCGAAATAACGTATTTCTCGTTTCTCCTCTCAACGAGAATTGATTTTCGTGTATACTTTATCAGAACATACAGAATCACAAATACCCATCAATAAATTTTTTTGTCGAGTCGTTACAAGTGTCAGTATTTTATTGAATATTATATTCTATTCTACGTATAGTATTCTGAGGCATATATCACATTTACTCACTGCTCTTGCCTTCCAATTAATAATTTTATCTTCTAAATATACATAAGATATAAAATTCATAATACGAAGTACACATATCTGTAGAATGCTACATTCATGGTCACGTGAATCCGAAAGAGCAACATAATCTCTCTTTACCAGTCAAATTAGAAGAGAAAGAATTATGAACGAGTAAGATTTTAATTGGACAGTTTAAGGAACGGTCGCGTGACATTTTTATAATTCGTATGTCACGTTTCGCGAGATATGTCGCTTTCATTTCAAACGTTCTTTTGCCCGTCAATGTTTCAATTTAAAAGAAAAACTAAAGAAATGGACTAATATCTTTAGACACACTGTATGACGATCAGAGTGCTTGAACATTGCGCTTACAAATATGAAGTTCGTCGGAGCTGGCACGAGACGTAAAAAACGAAATCCGGCCCGGGTCGAGCAGAATTTGACTGAAAGTAAGTCAAGTTGTGCCGGTCAGTTGTTGACAATGTTTAAGCGTCCCTGAGCGTAGTTAATCACGAATCTAATTGTAAGCCACGCGAGTGCAGGAATTGTGACGACCGGGGAGTTTCTATTTCGAGGGTCGTTTTAGGGTTGAACGAACGCGGCAATTCCTTCATGGAAATTTTCGGTCAACCGACTGGCTCTAATAATGCATTCGGCCAGCGCCGTGCAACTTCAAACTCCGGTTTATTTTGTACGGGCACGGAATACTGGGAAACATGTGAAATTGAAACGTCGTACTGACGTTTTTCGCAAATTTGAAAGTAAGGAGGATTAAATTGAATAATAAGCGAAGAAGAAAAAATACAAAGTACTTTTACAGATTTAAAGACATTTGTTGCGTCAAAAGATTGGAAATATCTGGAAGAATATTGTTCAAAGTTCGTAAAATCTCAAATTCAAACAGTGAGTGCAGAAATGAGAGTGCAAAATTGAACGGCTGAAAATATTTTGTAATTAATTCGAGAGAGAAATGCTTTCTCGGCTCTCGTTAATATACGCTACCGTTAAAATCCTCTAAAACCTAGAAAGCAACTCTAAATATGATAACTGAGTGACGTGATAATTGAACTGCGGACTTTTATTACGAAAATTTAATTGTAAGAATGCATATAATATAATAGAAGATCACGTCAAACGTATAGAATATAACAATATTTATTACAATAAATGAAACGAACCTCAACATGCTCGTCAAGATCTAAATTTGCATGAACATTCGCAGCCTAGTAGCAACTCATTTCCAAGCGACAATAATTGTTTTCATCTTTACGGTAATTTCAATTTATTTTTACAATATCATCACGCATCACTTATCTAATGACTTATTTTAAATTAATCAGTTGTTCAACAAATCTTCGTCAACCAAATTCAACGAACACGGAAGATTCAATCAGAAGTTTGGACTATGCGCGGGCCAGAGAGAAATTGTACGTTTCTCGATGTTGTACTCTGGAAAGCGAAATAAAAGGACGACGAGTTCGGTTTATGGCTGAAAGGTTTATTATACAGGTGTAATTAGAACGACGCCTGGAAAGCACTTGTCGCTGAGAGGGTGAGACAGAACATGATATTAGTTCATTTTCGTGTCCTAGTGTCACCGTACTAGCGCGTGTTTACGAGGCTATATTTACGGCTGTTCGCTATGTACCATTCTGACCTGATCCTCGTTTTCACTGCCGTCCGTGCAAACCTGGCTCAATGGCGTAGAACCGCTAGAAACGATCCGGTTTTCATGAAATGGACGAACCGTTTCGAACTTGTAGCCCGTTTTTGTGAAACCTTGTGGAAAAATATCCCCGTTTTTGGATAAAAAAAAAAAAGAAAAAGAATCGTCTCCCGCGAATTTTCAAGGATTAAATTGTTTTTCTTATTTTGTTTGCTTAGACTTAATAATTAACGGGAGCTGGATAATTATGTTACTTGAGAATTGCAGTGGACTTGGCAAAATTTCTATTTTCATTATTATCTGTTATTAAGTTTATTATTATTTTATCACCGTTTTTGATATAATAGAAGTTAATATAACATAGCTTGATATAATAGAAATTAGTTGTAATAGTTAATTTAATATAATAGAAGTCAATTATAATAATCAGTTTAATGTAATAGCAGTTGATAATGAATGTCAGATGATTTCATTCGAGAATTACTGGCAGACTCGGTGGATCTCAATTTCGATCATCTTTCAATTCTCTCTCCTGTGAACTTTGACATCTCGCAGTACTAGACAGATTTGCTTCGCAACTTTATTTGTGAATTATAATTCACTTCCGTTTCCGTTTCTATTCTCGTCTAGGTTCCATTCCATTCTGTGTCATGGTCGTTAGAATCCAAGAATAATTTCTGCCTAAAATTAAGCCAGGTCAAATGGCAAACGTGGCAGTAATATATTTCTATCTCATTGTCAGTCACATTTGAAATCGGGTAACATTGAAAAACGTATTACAGATGGAATAGTACATACAGATTGTACGAGTCTCGTCTGAGAAGTTTCGTCCTGACTTCAAACAGGATGTGTGCATACATCCGGGAAATTTAGCGAAATCGTCAAGGCACATCCTCCAGGATTTATGGCGACGAATGCACTACGTTACGCCACTGTTTTCCGTCTCTGCCGAATAGCGAGGCCATGCGCAAATATATGGATGATTATTTTCACGCGGCAGGCATCACGCTATATACCCGGACACCGAAATTATTTATAAAACATTATCGCGTTACGCCAGTTGGCTGGCGAATTAACATTTAAAAAATCACTTCGTCGAATCCTCGGACGATAACCTTCCCTTCTTTTTTTTTTGCACGTCGTTTTCCAACGACGAGTTATTCAATTCTTTTTGTCTCGCGCGAGAATCCATGGGATCTTGATACGAATCGAATAATTAATTACCTTGCGGGGATTTTAGGCTGATATCATCTAGGAGGGATTTTGTTCGAGCTACCTGCTTTTTTTCTCTCACCCTAATTTAAAAGTTTTTAATACGGAATTTATTATAACAAGTTTATCGCCGTCGTTGATGAACATGCTTCTTTCGCGCGAGGTTTCGGCCGCAAGATCTGCACGAAAGTTTTACGATAACCGAGAATTTTGCGTAGCTATGTCGCACGAAAATTGATAATACAAATTTTAATATAGGTAGGGTTAAATTTAATATGGTTGCCAAATATGAAATATTCCCTGCAATAATATGGAAATATTTTTCTCTACTTAAAGATTCTCTTGTTCGAATGATTGTATCTCGCTATTGATCTTCTATAGTGAAAAGGTTGTAAATTTTTATAGGAAATTTGAAGGAGAAAAATTGCGTAGACTGAACTATATATATCCGACGCATATAGCTCTCTATGATGAGATTAATATGTAAAATAATTCTCAATCGAGATTCTACTTTTTTAATTTATTTATCATAATTAGAGGATATAATCAGCGCAAGTTACGCTATTTCACTAAAATTGATATGTGCCGTGCAAACACCCTTCACCGAGGTTAACCTTCAATCGATGGAATAGTTTATTAACAGTGTTATCGCTATAATATAATTATTTGGATGTAACTAAAATAATTGAAGATAGAACGTATAATAAACTAACATATAAACACATATAATTAAAACACGTAATATATAACATATAATTATAAACATACGATGATTAAAATACTAAAGTACTATCTACCGAATTTTGTCAATAAAAGAAAAATATTTGCACGACATAATTGATTTTTAACGAGATGTATACTGATTTCCTTCTGTGCTCTTCAATTACCCAAGAATAAAATATTGTAATAAAGTGAAAGGAAAAAAACATTATACTAAATTTATCAATTTTTTCCTCTCGATGTGCAAGCAATTTGCTCGCACAGAGTTCCACTATAAAATTCTAACGAGACAGATCTTTAAAAAAAAAAAACGATCGAATCGAATGCGTGTAAATATCGAACGTGTTTCTAGCGATATTCCAAAGATATATTTGCATCGATGCTGAAGGAGAATGTCTGTTGTACGACGTACGAGCTTATTGGCGAAAAGCATTGCAACACAGTTAACTCTCGATATTCTGACTGCGATTGCTTGCGAAGGAAGAAAGAGCACGCGCGTCGCGATTAAAATTTCACGATCGTGCTTCTTCGAGAGTGTTGGGAAGTTTCGCTCGGTATCGACAAACACACCATGTAAATTTTATCTCGTCTCCGCTGGCTTTCTCGATCGAGACCAACGGGCACGGAGATTGCAATGATAGAAATAGACGTTGAACGATCGAAAGATATTTCCTGTGATTCGAAATATCACCGTAGAATGAAAATATGCTCGGCGGGGATATTGCATTTCGTGCGAAATATTTTTGGAATTTTATTAGAGCTGCAACTGCTATCGCATATGTCGTGTCTGACTAGTGAGACACTATTCCACTTATTTGATTCTGTACTATTTTAATTCTTATTCTTGGGATATCTCGGAGTATTTTGGAATATTTATGGTCGAATTTGATAGATGCTGAAAGGTATAAGGAAGTGTTGTATTAAAAAATATTTTTTATTAATTTACTAATATTTTTATTTCCATATTTTCCTACGTTTAGAGTCAGTCTAAAAAGTTGCTGAGAAATTCATTTTATTAGATACTAAGTGAGAACAGAAATCTTGAGCCACTTAACACCCATTATCATTATTAATAAGATTCAAAATAAATCTGAAAATTAATTTACATACATATAAAAATTGCAGAAAGTTCAATATAACGAGTATACATATATTTCGCAGAGTTCAATATTCGACAGGTTCATTTTTATCTTGATTAGTTAGTTTATTATTATCTACACTCTTATTATTATAAATTTATTATTTTTATATTAGTTTATTATTATATACTCTTATTATTATAAATATGAATTGTTTGCGACAAATGTCTTATAACTTCTAGATGCATCTTCAAATCGATTTGAAATCGTACTGTGACAGTCGTCTATTAATATGAATTCGTTGAAATCTTTCACAACGTGTATGCAAGATTCCTCGAGTCGCTGTACGCTATGTTTTATCGCCGTAAACATTTTTATATCGCCGAATGATTTGCAAGTGCTTCGAGAAAGCTTCGAAGAAGTTTGAAGGGAAGAATAACAAATAAATTTCCGCGTGCGTGCGAGTCTCGTTTCGGAGGCTGAAACTTACCCCCTTGTTGGTGAATGCGCGTCCGCCCTTTCCGTGCAAAATGAATCATCCGAGTTCGCTGCTTCGAATAACCCCGCCGTGTACAAGAATCCCTTACAATCGCGTTTTTGAAGTTACCGGGGGACGATGGAAGTTCCTTAATGCGTTTAAACAACTTTCCTCAACTGTCATTCGACGGTTTGAACGGAAGTTTGCTCTCTTAGTTACGTCTTAAGCTATTATTCCACTACCCTCACCGTTAGAAAAGAAAAAAAAAAATCACTTTTATTGGTACTTTACTCTCTCTTATTCTCAGATTCTGTCTTCTGTACCACCCTTTTTATTTTCTTCTTTACTGTTCTTCTACTTTTTTATTGCACGCTCGTCCGTGGAGGATATTGAAATTATTAAGTAAACAAAAACCAGAAAAGTATTCCGACATTTCTTCTTACATTGTTTTAGTACTGAATGATTCTTTTTTGAATTTTCATTAATCATTGAAAGAATAGTCTCACAGTATTAAAATACACGCGTAGCTCTCCCTAAATTGAGTTTTTAAAAACCGAGAAAGTAGAATTTAACCGATAATTGCATGCGTAGCGATATAATAGTAATTTCTTACGATTGCATCAAAGGACCAAGATTCGTTTCAGGTACGAGTTTTGTTTGCGCAAAGCGTGCAAACATATAATTGTGCGAACACTGTGGAAGTTTGCGCGCCGTGGTTCGCACATTAGACGAAACCACTTGCGACTGCGGTTTGACCTCTCAAACTTTACGCATTCTGATCCGAAGTCTGAATCGAACCGCGGTTTCCACTATCGGCCTTCCAATGGCTAACGAGAGCGGAACCGAGCCATGATAAACACAGATATCTGATTCCCTAGTATAACAACATTAGGTCAACTGCGTTAGAAATTTTGTCAAGTGAGATAAACCTCGGTAATAATCGTTTCGGAATGAATTTCTCTTCCATTCTTCTGATACTTTGTCAAAGGAGGATTTCTAAATAATATATTTTTCATTAATAATTTGCACTTAATAACATGTATTTCTATTATTAATAATTTATTATTCTAAATAATATATTTCTGAGTAATAACAAAAGAGTTCTACTAACTGTTTTATTATTACATTCATTTTCATTACGGCGATATCTAGAATTCTTTTTAAAGATACTGCAGCATTGTTCAGTGTTGCGTTACTCTTTTTTTTTATCGTCGTATTCTTCTGATAAATAAGAATTGCGATGAATTTTTTATTGGATAAGGAGGAACCTATAAATAAATTGAGGAGAATTGCGGAGGAAGAAATCGCGGTCTCCGGTGGCATGATTTTGATTGTATTATGGACTGTAGCATAATCACGGGGCATCCTGTGTGGTGAGGCTAGACCGCACGATGAGCTACGACACAGTCGCTTAGACCACATCATGGACTAGAGTTGGAGCATAGCGAGCTGGGTCACATCACCAGCTGTATCGTGGCCTATAACGCAATATCGTAAACTTGGGTTGTGGAAACAGTCACATTCTCTTAATTATGAATTTCCTGTCGACGTGTTCCTATTTATTTAGTGAAGCCTACAGAAATCGGTAGCATAATCACGGCAATATTCAGGTGACATAATTCGAGGAGGACGACAATTTGATCGTACGAAAATTTATAAAACAAGGTCAAAATCTAGTGAACAGTGAAAAAAATTTAACAATCTCTAATCTCATCGACTGTCAGAATTCAAAGATTCTGTAGTTTTATTAGAAGCTGGCTATCTATATAGAAATTTAATCACCAAATAACCTATAATGAAACACATAAGGGGAGCACGATATTTTAATCACGCCAAGATTCGTACGACACGATCAGAGAATTACAATTACTCTCGTATAAACACGCGGGTGTCGCAAATTCAGTTGCTGGAAAAGAAAAAGAAAAATAAAAAAAAAAAAAAGAAACTCCTCTCAGCGTCCAATCTCGTCAATTATCAAATCAGGGTTCAAAGGCACCGCGGCTTTATTAGACGGTGGCAAACTCTGGCCGCGTGTCCGAGATCTTCGCGACGATCCACGGAGATATCGCGCGTGAAAGGGGAGGTGGAATCCGCTCTAAAATAGAGTCGAGGCTTATCGCGAGGCATCTTTCTCTGGCCGGCCTGTTTAAAGCAGCGAGACCCGGTGGAAATCGAGGGCTTTCCTTGGGACTCGGGAAGAGTATTTTCACTCCCGATCGTCCTCTAATCCCATTGGTTGGACCCAACGGGGGTGGCTGACGGCGAGGGGAAAGTGGAGAGGGTGGCTGGTCCGTTCTCCGACTTGGGGTGTCGAGATCGTTTGATTCGGCCCTGCGCCACCGCCTGCGGCCGATGCTCGAAGAAAACGGTCGACGATGGCGAACGACGGAGAGAAAGAGAAATGAAAGAAGAAACCCGGGGTTCAAAAGGGGGCGAGCCGTCGAGTAAACAAAGGAGGAAATGGAGTAAATAAAAAGCAACGGTCGAGAGAGAAAGAGAGAGAGAGAGAGAGGAGGTTGAGATTCGGGTAGCGTGCTTGTGTGCACGTTTCTCTGCAATTCTCTCTCTTCCTCTACCCTTTGCTTCTCCTACGTACACAGGTTCGTACATTAAGAAAAGCAAACTGGCGGGAGAGCGTAGCGCCCCGGCTCGCAGACATAAACTTCCACGATGCATCCAGACCGGGCCTCCACTCGAGAAAAAGAGGGAAAGAAAGAAAGGCGGCTAAGAAGCGGCTAAGAAAGGGAGGAAGAGCCGTGGAAAGGAGGGGAGAGCCGAGAGGAATAACCGGCAACGATAGCCTCCTCGGCTCACGTTGGTGAGTAAGATGGTGAGCAGGAAGAGACGAAGGGGGAGATGATCGTTGCCTGGAAGAAGGGATGGAAAGTTGCGGAAAAGTAATCCGAACCGCGAGCTTTATAGTTTTGTTTATTCCCTCGCATACAATTACGCTGATGACGTGGCGTAAACCCGGCTCAGACTCTTCCAACGACCTATTCTCTCCACCTAACTCCCCGCCTCCCTTCGCGCTCTCTATTTTCTATGGCGTGTTGGCGTTCGCCAACGCTTGCAGCCACACGTTAAATTGTCCACGATGACTGGAGGTTTATGCTCGTCTTGTAAACGAACCTGAAACGAATTTTGTGTGAAATGTCCGCGACCTACAGTCAGCTAAATGGATTTCGAGGTGCTGTTAGTTTCGGGGATTTTTCAACCAAAGTGGTTAACTAAGATCTGTGCGAAATGCTGCTGCGAAAGTTGGTGGATATGGAATATAAATTGTTACAATTTAGAGAAAGAAAGTTTGCGGTACGAAAACATAAAACAGAAAGGATCCTCGGACCTCTCAGGATTTGCGAAGGAATCTCTAGAAGGAATAAGGGTGCTACCTCAAGGCTATAAATGACACTCGGAATTAAAGAAGCGAGTCAATTGGATTCTATGCGAGCTTTCGATTCGAACGAGCTGCAGCACTTTTGAACAAACTTTGAATTGTACAAGTATATAATTGTATAAATTGTATAATTATATACACATGTCTTGCATTTATACATTTTGTAAATTGTGCACAATGACCAGAGGCTCACAGAGGCTTACAATTCGATGAAGTGATCCTCTATTGAGAATTTTCAACGAAGTTGCATTTACAATTAACTGTAAGTTTCGATCTTTGAAAGAGTAAAAGATCTTTCGATCTGCCCCCAGTACGCGAATGATATTAAAATCGATACGCAAAACTTCTCCGATTTTCCTCCCCTTTCTCCTCATATTTCGCCCTCGAACTGATTGATCTGTTTACGCAGACTTCACGACACGTCGCTCGAATTACTTACTACAACAACGTGCTCCCGTGGCAACTCGTGTTCTCGCGGTGTTCGAACACTTCCGGAGTTCGTAGCTTTTGGAGATCCGAGATAGGAAATCAAGAAAGCTTGAGCAAACCCTGCTGCAACAAACTTCTGTTGTTTTAACTAGTTTCCCAAAGATCGACCGCGCACAAAGAAGAGCCGCGCCGCCGGAATGAGAACTATTTTGCTCTCTTGAGAACAAAATATTCCGTTATCGCGTCAAGCCTCGAGTTAATTCTGCGAGCTGTCCGTACACTTCGGAACCCGAAGCAGAAATTGAAAATCACGTTCAACCGCCGGTATCATCTCGTCCAATATTTACAGTAAACACTCTTTTCTTTACTCGAATTAACGATTTTATTTTGTATTTTACATTGCACGCAACAAAGGCTTGATCGTCTGAAATACATGTACGACACGTAACAATTTATATCCCTAAACTAAAAAATTTAGAGTATTTGATATTACGTTGCATTTTAAATTCTGGCTATTAACGAAACTGAAATTAAACGTGCAGACAGAATTCGGTAGTTTGAATTCTGAAATTATTACCATCTCGAGTGTCCAATATGATGAACCAGTCGAAGAGTTAAATAATTAAGTACGTTAACAATTCATTTAATTCACTGTCTAATAGAAATAACGTGGATCAATATCAGAAATCTTATCGATGGAAGATCTAATTTGAATTATTCTGCTGTGATCCAACGACGCCAATTGGACACCCTTAACCATTTCTGTTCCAACAAAGAAATCCTCGAACCATCATCTCCGAGATGTTCCTTCTCGGTGGAACCGTTTCAAGAGAGGGGGAGAGTCTACATTTGTCAAAGCTGCAACCTCAAATTGCGTTTTGACTCAAAGACTAACAAGACGCGAAGGTAGTGGGGTCGTCGAAAAGGGTCGAAATAACGGTGTGCCGGAAGCGATTCGGCTAACTTTTAGCAGTGGAACTACGTCTGAATAGTTAGCAGCCGCGGATTATTCGCCTAATGAATATCGTTTAATTCATGACGTATGCCTCGTAGTCGAGGAAATTGTATTCAACGCTGCTGGATGAAACGCGTCCGCTTGATTACGCTACCTACCTTGCGAGGTCAGCTGCGCTCTACTCTCACCTTTCCTTCTCTCCCTTTCTCTCTCTCTCTCTCTCTCTCTCTCTCTCTCTTCTTTCTTTATCATTTTTTTTTTCTTCTTGAAGTACGCTCGTCGACTTTTTCCCTCCACATACTATTCGACGCGAGAAAAATGCTGGCCGAGAAAGTTTTTATGGAAGGAGACATTCAACCGTTCCCGTTCGAGTTACGACGCGAAACACCGTGCAAGACGCCTCTATTAATCTTGCGTTATAAGTGGTCGAAGAATTGTTTTTCGCTGAGTTCACCGTTCTTAAGAGACAGCTACTTTTTCCCGAAGTTTTGCCTTTTTTGCTTTTTTTATTTTTTTATTTTTTTTCTACTCGCTGCTCGCGCGCAGGATCGTTTTATCTCCGGGTGGATGGAGATTCGAGTTGTTCTTAAAGTTATTTTCATTCAACTGCGTTCTCTCGGAGCGCAGAAGGGAGCTGCACGCGTGTATACACGTACGTGTAATTTTATTTCGTTAACTAACCATCTGGCTAGGAATTTCCCTTCTTTGTTAAAAACAGCGAGAACGAGTTAACTTCTTTTATACACGTGTCATCACTGAAGTTCACCGAAGTTAGTTTCAAGAACCAGTAGAGACCGTTCGTTAACGAAGTAAAATTTCAATTATGTTCCTGGGGACCAACATTCCGTTGGCGCAACGCAAGTCTCGCTTTGCGAGTCTTTGAAAAGTAAATTTGTATTATGAAATTCTATCTTTTGTAAAAAAAAAAAAAAAGAGAATATATTCGAGTGGTGACCGAGTATATTAGTTGTTAATTCGTGTTCAATACCTTGCTCGATTATCTACTGTTTGATCACCGTCAGCGTCATTATCAAATAAATATCAATCTCTACACTATTTAAATATATTTGATCTCTACGATATACTGAAATGTTTCCATGATAAAACAAAAAAAAAAAAAAAAAAGGAAAAAACGCGTAAATAATAATATTCACAGATCGACTATGAGGATTGGAAAACGTTGGCAACGAATAGACAGACCGACAGAACGCGCACCACGCCTAAGTTCACGAAACGAAACAGGAGGGGATGCGACGCGGCGTTGCAGGGGCAAAGTGATAGAGGGTTAGTCAGAAAGGGTGCGGAAGAGTTGCCCTATGCGGGCTGAATTGTAAACCAGCGTGAACTTTCTGCCTTCTTTTCTGGTCGTTGCCCGAGGAGGGGTCGAGTGGGAGAGGCTTCCTTCTTTAAATTACATTTGACCACTCGTTTGGGCACCCTCTTTATTCTCTTTCCCACTTCCTGCCCGCCCCCTCGCATACGAAGTCGTCCCGCTCTTTCCTTCACCGCTTCTTTCTTGTACGTGCAGCTCTTTCATTTTACGCCGACGGAGAAAATTTGTTTTGGTAGCGCCTTCTCGCGGTAGTTTCAATTTCGTATTTTATTCCACGCCTGGAATTAGGATTATTTTCAGTGAAAATAGGAGTGGAAAGTTGAGCGCAGTTATATGTATATATATATTTTTTAACGGAGATTAATCATTTTTATTACGTTTGTCAACGTATTATTTATTTACGTACATACGTGTTATTTTTATTTCATCTGCAGAGTGTCCCGAATTTAAACGAATTTTTTGGCAAAAAAAAAAAAAAAAAGAAGAAGAAGAAATATTATAAAATTAAAATTCGACACCAAACGTTTTGTTATAGAGATGCGAACAAATATCGTATATACGTGAATGATGTAAGTAACGACGTATTTTCCATTATAATACACAGACGACGTCGTTAAGTGTATGTCTTTCCTCATGTGCTAACAATCTCGCGTCATTCATTATAATAATACGATAAAAAATAATTTTCAGTTTCATCGAGAAGAGAGAGAGCTTGATATTGGCGAATGATAAAATTAATAACACCATATAAACTTTTTTTGCCTTCGGAGTTTCAATTCTTCGCGCTAGTTCTCTATGTGAAGTTGAATACTTCTGTTGAATAAATCTTTTGTTTTAAAGTACTTCGTAAGTAAAAATCATATGATAAAGGGAGATGCGTAGCTACTTGTTTCGTATGTAAAACATTTGTTCATAACTCTGTAGCATGGCATTTCCTGGCAAACTTTATATAATACTTTTTACTTCTTTTCACGTGTAGATCAAGCTCTCGCAGTTTGCGACACAAGCTATATACTTTTTTCTCGAAAAATACAAAAATTCAAATACGTATATAAACATATGTATGTGTGTATATATGAATTCACATTTTTATATATACATATGTATGTGTGTATATATGAATTCACATTTTTATAGACAAATGGCGAATTTTCATGTATATATTTTTTTGTGGATGTTACTGCTAGAACTTCCTTTGACAGCCAAGATAAAGTTCCAGTGAAAATAATATTTTTCAATTCAAAATAACTTGCGCCCGAACTTTCGTCTCGAAAATTCTACCAGCCACGTCCACCCGAGGAGTTAAATCAACAGGAAAATTCTAAAACCATTGGCGTTCAAGTTCTACTACCACTCCTGAATTTACTTTCGACATCGATCAACATCTCGATGTTCTTCAGACTTTAATTGCATCTTAATTGATCACTATTGAGCGCGAGTCAAGCCAATTAACTCCATCGGGGGATAAATTGTTTAGTCTCTTAAGAAGTCAAAAGTCAAGTGCAATATATATACTGTTACTAAAATAAAATAAAAAATCACTCAAAAACTACTAAATTAACTCTCGTCAGTTACGAAGATTCACTTTCTAAAAGTTATATGAGCAGAACAAATTACAAAATCGATAGATGGAGACGAATGATATAAATATAGTGACAATGGTGGCTAAATTGTTCATCCAATTCCCGTGTTTGGATAAAATAAATTATTGAATAATAATAATAATAACAATAATGAAGATGGTATAATAATCAAAATATAATATTATTCGTGGAAATGTTACATCTGGAGGTCCCAACGTTAATAAAATTAAATATAACCGTTACGACCTCGAGTATATCGAGGTAAGAACAATTTCACGAATTTCACACGCGAGTTTCCCGTCCCGACCACGCGTAAACGACCGCGTATCCGTACTATCAAAACTCCGCGCCGGGAACAGGTTGTGTAATTTTCTGCTCGAGATCAGTCGTGTATCAGACTCCAATTAATAACACGAAAATGTTTCGTGCGCCGGTGAGTCCGAGCGTGGTTACAGGCATCCCCGCGCAGAGATACGGTCTGCACAGTTAGTTATAGACTTATTTGATATGCCCGTTGATAAAAGAAAGGCAGAACCGATAGTATCTACACCGTTATTTGCCCAGTCTTATCTGGTCGAAACAGAAAGAGAGAGAGAGAGAGAGAGAGAGGAGAGAGAAACTAACAGCGATCCGGTGGACTGTAATTTCGGTAAGGCTCGGACGATCGATATCGTGTTTAATCGGTATCGGGCACACGTGATTTTCATTTGTATCACGTGATATTTACTTAAATTATCGAAGGCCCCTCGGCTTTTAATTCGCCTCGGCATCCAACCTGTCTGCTGGACGAACAGTTTTGCCATGGTTTTTCCTTAACCCTCGACTTTCTATTCGATTCACCCTGTCGCGCCAGTTCGAACCGGCTGCCACGTGTTCACTTTCCCTCGGCGTCGAATTAATTCTCGCTTCACCGACAGCCACGATTCGAATTCGATCGGTCAAGTTCTCCGCCCGTTCTTTGCCCTCTTTATTGGAATTTTACTCGCGTCGGGTTGGATTCAGGCCTGGGGTTGACGCCCGTGACCCGTCGCTGGGGGAAATTGGAAGAATTAATTTTCATTTGACGATAAACAAACTCGGTACACATGTTTCCAGTACCCATTATATCCGATACAGGTACGTCGACGTTTGAAAAATATTTCTGTGATTTTTTTCAGATCGTATGTAATTATTAGGGGTGCGCGAGAATCCGAAAATATCGGGAACCCGGCTTTCTCGAACTGCTCTGCGGTGCTGTATAACAGCCTACGAAATATGTAAATACACAGTTCAATATCTTCTGCCAGTGAAATTATTGGAAACATGGATTCTAAGAATCGTGTGAAAATGTAATAATGTAATGTATACAAACGTGTGACTGCGTGCTTAGGACTTTGACATTATGTACGCTGTTGAGCAGTATCGCTGAGAAACTCGGGGAGGTCAGACGTATATTTGAAAATCTGTGTGAATTTAATAAAGATTAAAAATCTTTAAAGACAATGTCGAGTGATAGCGAGAGTAAAGTTGTGGTAGCAAGAAGTAGTGCAGAAGATATCTAACAATGTTAATTCTTCTTAAAACTTGCTAAATGATTACGTAAAAAAACTAATAATTAGGGGATCCGACTATCGTTTCTCAAACTATTCTGCAGTGCTGTAGAGCAGCCTACGAAATATGTAAATACACAGTTCAATATCTTCTGCCAGTGAAATTATTGGAAACATGGATTCTAAGAATCGTGTGACCTGATGTATACAAACGTATGACTGCGTGCTTAGGACTTGGACATTATGTACGCTGTTGAGCAGTATCGCTGAGAAACTCGGGGAGGTCAGACGTATATTTCAAAATCTGTGTGAATTTAATAAAGACTAAAAATCTTTAAACCCAACGTCGAGTGATAGTGAGAGTCAAGTTGTAGTAACAGGAAGTAGTGCAGAAGATATCGTGCAAAGGAAGAAGGTAAAGAGAAGCTCTGTTTGGGAACATTTTCAAGGAAAAGACGATACAAAGGCGGGATGCACGCATTGTCACCGTGAATTTAAAACTAGGTATGCAAATAGTACTGATTTATTACGCCATTTGAAGCATATGCATCCAAACATAAGTATATGTACTAGAAAAGAAACTGACTCGATATAAAATTTGTCGCGTGTACAAAATGATACGCGAAAGATTGTTAAACCAAAAGATATAACAGAAGGAATTGCTCGAATGATAGTTCTAGATCTGCGATCTTTCGGTATAATTGAAGGCGTGGGCTTTAACGAATTATTTAAGCTTGTTCCTAGACCCTAACTCTTCCCGATAAATTCGAGAATCTCGAAATTTTCGTGTATCGATCCCGATCCAGAAAAAATTTCGTATTCTCGACCCGATCCGATATTTCGGGTTCATTCTCGCACATCTCTAATAATTACAAAACGTTCAATCTAGACAACCAAGATAAAGAAAAAAGAAATAGAAACTTCTGAAACTTTGCTGAAACTTAGAATAAAGAATTTTAATTTACAATTTTTCCACCCTGTCATAACTTTCTTGTTAAATTATTATTATTCGAAACAATTATTATTGTTCGTCATCCATCCATAGGCTCTTGATTCGTTGTTCCACGGATCGTTAGCCCCTCGTCGGAAACCACCCTTTCCGATCACCCTCGCTCCAACTCGCCATCCGTCGAATTATTAAACGGTGAACCATCAACGAGTATTCCCCCATGTCCTGCGATTCCCTTCTGCTCCAATAATCCGACACCTCGGGGTCCGCGTTCACCATGAATTATTGAAAACTCGCTAGAAAATTATTCCTACCGACCAAAAGGGCAATTCATGATCGTGTCTGTCGGCCGTGCGTGGAAAAAAGAGCTGTTCTCCCTTGGGGAAGGGAAATCGTTTCCACCGATTGCTCGCGCAACAAGCCTGACAATTTGCCGATCGAGGAAAGCGCGGACTTCGATGATTGCGCGAGTTTCGTCGACTGTGTAAGCACACTTTCGATTTCTCGAATCGTCGTAGCTCGATAGTGAATCAATAGCTGCCGAGCTTTGAGGATTTTTGTTGTTTCGAAACGGTGTTAGAACAGTCGGTTCGAACGATTCTCTCGGGTGAGTCTTGATCGGTCCCTTTTTCTCTAAAATTTGGCAATTGTTGGCAAAGGTCTTGATTTCTAGTTGTAGAATCAGAGAGGCAAATGATAGAAACTTTTCAATTACGTGCAAACATTTTATACATTACAAATGTCAATATGCGAACACTCTGCAGCGTTGTATAAAATGTTTGCCAAATTTTTCGATTAAGACTTCTTTTAAAACTCTCGAAGAAGATTCGGGGATGTTCGTGGTACGAGAATAATTTTCGTGATACTAAATCGTCACACCGAACGTAATTATAATATTGTAAGACGAGTGCAGTCCTATTTATTTATATCAAGTACAGTCGTAAAATTAAATTACGAATTAAAAAATAATTTGAGTTGGTTACTCGCTTAAAGTAAGCGGACAAATATTCCCAGCCACTTGAATCACGTTCCACTTGATAATCGTGCAAATATTTGCGCGTGTAGAACAAAAATGATTGAGCGAGATGCGCGATTTTAACTGAAACCATTGTGTTTCGTGTTTATTGTACAACAGAATCAGCTTCCCCAAGAGCTACGATATTTAAGGATCTGCAAATTAAGGAGACGGGTAATAAAGTCGTAAAACGGCGATGGGGGAGGGGGAGGAGGGAGAACGATAAACGAGGTGAAAGGGGGATGATGAAGAACGGAAGTGGAAAATATTAAAACGTGCTAGGAACAGCGCGAGATATAAGTTGCCGAGTTAAGATGGCAATTAAAAGCGTAATACATTAGACCGCCGTCGCGCTTCTTGGATTAATCCTGTTTCGGCTGGCGGAAGTACACGGATCGCGCGTAACAGAGAGAAGAAAGGGGGAGCGCAGTTTTAATTCTAGCGTTCCGCGAGATCTTTTCCGCGTGTAAACGCTCCTAGAAGCGTTATCCCTCCTAATACTGCGTATCGTTCTTTGTTGAAGAACCGAGACCGAGGAAATGAAAGAGAGGAATGAAAGGGGAGTGGAAAAAAAATCGTATTACATCTCGTGATCTTTCTCTAAAATCCTCTTTCGTTCGTAACGACGAGGGGGGAGGGGGGGGCGTATAGAGGGGGACGAGAGAGAGAGAGAGAGCTTACTATTAAGAGGCTCAACCCCTGTGGACAGTGGCGGAGTTTAATTCATATTCGCATCGCGGCTAAGGCAAAGTCCAGATTAAGAAAACTCTCTGGATATTGCAAGAGTAATATACGACTCGCTTGCGTCTGAAATTGTATTCATATTTCCCGCCACGACGCGACGCAGCTGCGTTCCACGACCAAGCGTTGTCGTGATCCAACAAGGCGATCCTGCACATGATTTCTCGCGTCTCTCTGTCGCTTTTCTCTTTCTATGATTTGCTTCTTCTTTTCTGAAATTAATAGCGGCGAGAGGAGCCTACACTGTAGCGAGAATTAATTGACTTGGCTGTTTGAACGTTTCAACGTTTGGTCGAAGCAAGCGCATTCACTTAAATTGTGAATTATTTCATTTGAATTAACACGTTGCTGATATTGATGTAATTGAATGAAAGATTCAAGGATGCGTTGAAAAGGATTTTTAATTATCGTTTCCACGTTATTCATCCAATACTGTTTAAATTGCTTCAAAAATTTTATTACCGAAGATATATATTTGTATTTTATGCTTGCACACGTTGCAATACAATTGTTTCACAGTTGTTGAGATTGCTGAAGCGTGCATCACGCCTTTTTAAATTATTATTTTTCTACTTATCGGACACACACAATGTGCCTGCCACTTAGGTACGTTTATACGAACGTTTATGCGTTCTCGGGCATCCTATTTCAGATACGTATATACGTACCAGAGGCAAGGATCGAACAAACGATAAAACTGTAGCTATCGAAATTTCACAGCAGGATATACTTCTGAAAAATTTCATTTCGAACTTGTGAGAGTATACCTCGTGTCCTTTAGTGTTTGCAAAAGATGCAGAATCGCGACATAACTCGAATTTATACTCTTTCGAACGAAACGTACAATTTCTGAAACGTTGTGACAAAATGCAAGGAATTGTCACTCATAAACAAAATTACTCGGTACGACTAACCCTCGCTTTCGTCAGTTTTCTCCAAATACGACAGAGCATCCATAAAAATAATATAATGCAATAATAATGAAATACATAACGATATAAGAAACAATAATATTACAAAACATTGATAATCTAAAAATAATACAACGTAGCAGCAAGAATCATTTCCAGCAGATTTCTATCACACTCGCGAGCAGGATGGAGAAATGAACCAACGCACAGAGCTACAACTAAATGAATAAAGGTCTCGTATATCGAAAGCTTTCTGACAAATCTATTAGCTGGTCCTGAACCGAATCGACTTCTTCCTTCTTCTTCCTCTCTCATCTCAATTTTCTCTCTGTCGTTGCAACGTCGCAGAACGAAAATCAAAGTAAATGACCAAAAAAAGAAAGGAACAAACTCGCACGTACGCTTAAAAAGAGAACGAAGCTTCCTTTTCGCCAGATGGGCTGACGCGTAGACGATCTTCTGGCAAATTTCAGGCGAGATATATATATATATATATCCAGAAGGCAGCGTGCGCGAACTTCCTGTTGATTACGTTTCCACGTCGGCCGCTAAAGAGGCAAAACGGGCACGTTGAGTGGTGGCAAGCGGGATCAGCGTCGTCATTCACGGCCGTTCGTTCAAGCGAAATGCGAAAAAAAAAAAGAAACGCGAGTGCGGGAAAAGGGAAATTATATTACAGTGGGGGGGAGGCAAGAGGACGGGGCTCTCGTCATCCCTTTCACCCCTTTTTCTCCCTCTTCCCGTCTCGGTTCATTTCCTCGTTTTAGCGGACGTTCCTCTCGACTCGTGTGTGGGCTACTGAGGGCTCGACTATCATAATTAAACAACCGACAATTCATCTGAGCCGCCCGGAATGATAGGAGGGGAGGGGAGTAATGAATGGCGTTTGAGAGGCTCGTTCAAGTCTGAGAAATATTATATTTGAATGCGCGCCCGCGAATGGGACTCGATATGCGTTTACGTAAGGGAATATAAGGATCTGGGAATATAAGTAATGAGTTCGCGTGCTTTACGCGAGTTGTTTCTTTTGTAGGAGATGGCTTCAAGGATATACTATTCAATAATTAAATAAATATAATGAAAAAATGATGACAACTTACGTAACAATGATAACAAGAACTCTTCGATTCTATAAATTAGAAAAGATGGTTGAAATGAAGATTGAATCTCGCATCACTTTGTCCATCCACGATTCAATTATAAACGAAATGAACTATCGATCATTTGGAATTTCGTCTGGTCAAATTTCGAAAATATAAGCCTGTTCGCCCATCGGCTATTGCCATAATTTTCCCTCTGTCTGATGACAAAGTAGTATTGACCAACGTCTACTATATAAAGACCACCAGTTCTCTAAAATCAAGGAAATGTGTCCCCCGAGGGCACAATAACTCTGTGTTACGCAGGCAATTTCTTGCACGATTCATGCGTAGAAATCTCGCGTTTTATGACTGTGATGCAGCGTCTACAAGAAAAAAAAAAAAGAAAAAAAGAAAGAAATAAAAGAAAAAGAAAAAGGAAATAAAGGAAATAAGAATGCGAGACAGAGGAAGCAGGAGTATGCCCTGATACTTCAACGAGAATTTTATCGACATCTATCCGATATATAGAACACCGCGAGTTTCGCCTCCGGTCGTAATTATCGCCAGCAGATACGTTATTATCATTGGTATTGATGGAACGGGCCTAGACGGGAGGGGGGGTACTGCTTCGACGATTTCGCGCTTAAAACGTGGAAAAGTCACGCGATCGGACGCACGAACCGTGGGAGGCCGAGTTGAAACGAAACCTCTAGTTTAACAGGCTCGATGCGTTAGTTTGCCCGGTTTGCGTGTTTCTGCTTCTCGAAGTTTGCGGCTGCGTTCTCGAATTTCGAGTACCGAAATAATTAGTCGATATTTGCGATTTTGCGGTGATTCAGACAAAACGTCTCCAAGAAGTACCAGGAGTGTCGGTGCTGGCTTCTAAAATTTCAGGATTGTCTTTCGGGAAGTTGCCGTCTTAATAAATAATTAATCAACGATCGTGTTATATATATATATATTTTATTATTATAATTGTATAATTAATTTATATTACATGTGTTACAATAATTAAAATAGTATATACATTATATTATTGATATTGTATCATATTATATTCTATATAATAATAATGTAATATAATTATACATATAATAATAATTATACTATGTTACATACAATATATTATAATATATATTATATTATATTAATATTATATCATATTATATACTATATAATAATAATGTAATATAATTATACATATAGTAATAATTATATTATGTTACATACAATATGATATAATACTAATAAAAATGTTATGTTACAAAATATAGGTATGTACAGACAAAATCCCTGAAACAATTCTTCTAACAAACATAGAATTTTTGCATTTTGAATTATTCTTATATTCTATAAGGATATTTAAACACTTCAGCATAATAAATGTTACTTTCCAATTTATTTTTATTATCTCGTTCAATTTTTTTCAGACATTTAAAAATCATTTTCGTTATTCCACTTACAAAGACACGTGTTTGCGATCATTTCTCTTTGTGAATATAATTTCGTCAAAACATATAACAAGAAATGTAAATGACGCGAGTAAAAATATGTCAATATTTTTATGCTTGTGATAAGTTTGTTGTAACAATTGTCAAGAAATATTCAACGAAAAATAATATAGAAACGTACGTGTCAGCCCCTATTTTCAGTTGTCAAAAAATATTCGACTCAGGTATTCTGAATAGTCGAGTGTGCAATTTCAAATTCGATACACTTGGATCCAGTCGTCTAACTTCCTTCGAGATCAACAATTTCTCCCAACTACTTGAACAATCAATTTCTCGAACATCAACCGATACACCTCTCGTCGAAATTTCTCGCCCCCCCCCCTCCCTCCGCGCAATCTGTCGAGGAACATGCTTCGAAAGGGGGTTGATCGACGTCGTTTCACGCGGTCGTCGATGCGTCTTCCGGTTCGCAATTTTCAGCGAATGATGTTAAATACACGCGGCAATTTCGCTGTTAGCTTTCTTATCGCGGCTAAACGAATAATACTGAAATTACAATGCCGCTGAGTGGGAACACCCGCGGCGTTAAAAACAGACGGCGGAAAGCGCTGGGGACCGAGAACGGAAGTTACCGGAGGAAGCCGGCGCCACCCGGCTAATAAACCTCTTTAAACATCGGTGACGAAGATCGAGGAAAGGTGTAAAACGAGGAGAAACGCCGTTCGTTTTATCTGGCGTGCTGTCGTGGAATTGGAGTTTTAATAAAAAAAAAAAAGAGAAAAAAAAAAAAGAAAAATTAAGGCGTCCGCGATTAGTTAACTTCAAGCCGAGTTTATTACATCGACGTGATTTCACTGACATTTTCGAGTTTCAAATTTTCTGCGGGGATTCACGCTGCATTTCGTTGCGAGGTAATTATTTTGGACAGGGTAACATAGCCTCGTCGATTTCCATGATCTTTTTTTTCTTGTATAGATATTAGAAATTCTCCAATTTCTATAAATTTCGGGAAATTGTAGAATTTTGGTATAAAATGTTACGATAGTGTAATCTGATTCTAATAATCACATTGATTCTTAATGGATTAAGTTATAAACGTAACTATTTGTATTTCTAATTTGTGTAATGGGTTTCTCTAATGGATCTGTTATTGAACAAAGCAGTAATTTATTTATATGTTGCTTCGTTCGGTTCTTGAATGAATTAATCAGGATAGAGTTGAACCAACTTCGTACTAACTTCATTATTTTAATTTTCAATTGATATCGTTGCAATGGTATATTTATAAAATTATTTTCAGTAACTTTTATCACATACATACACATATATATATACACATATAAAATATAATTATAATATATTTAATATTTAATATATATATATAATCAAAATAAAGTATACAATACTGCACATAACAATACAGATACATACACCAATTATAATAAAATGAAAGTCAATCAAATTGTAACATAATTATAACAAAATTAAAACGAATAGAAATAAAATTTTACTTTACTCGACTATTATATTCGAATCACAAGTCGCAGCCGTAGTTCCACTTCAAATTACAATCTACGTATGTACGAGGGTTTAAAGTCGCGAATACATACCACTCGCGTGTGCTGCAAGAACTCGTGCAACGGTAACAAAAACTAATATTCGCTGGGAGACTAAGATTCGCGCGGGTGAGAAGGCGCGAAAACGCGGGCCACGGCAGCTATCTTCGGGCCAAGAGAGCCGAGCCTCGGTTTAATCCGACCATAATTTCGCCATTAAAGTTAACAACGTCTCCAACGTCCCAAGCAGTTACCGCGGCCCCTCGCGCCCGGCTGGCTGTCGTTGAATATAGAAATTTCGGTTAACCATAATTATGGCGGCGCGAGTCGAGCCGACGATCCTCCGCCCCGCGCGGAAATTATTAATTCTCTCTCGAGCGATCTCGCACGCGTTTCCGACTTATTCTCGTCGAGATTCGTCACGCGCCGGACCGGATATCGCAGGTGACGAGGAGAAACGGAAGTGGCGAGTCTCGCGGAGGCCACGCGATTAACCCGCTTCCCAGACTTTTCAACGCGCGACGCCGTTCGTTCGAGTGGCTTTTAAGCGTATTTACGTTTCCTTTCGATGGAGTCGAATTCAGGTGGATTCAGACGCTGCGAAATTGGACGACGACGACGACGACGACGACGACGACATGGTTGCTATTAGGATTGCTCGGTGAAGGAGCGACGCGTGGAATGTATGTGGAACGAGTCGTAGAAATAGTACGGCGAGTGTTTATCGAGCAGGATACAATTTTAAAGAGAGTTTTTTGAATGTTTGACGAGGCAGGATTTTAGTTGGAGGCAGTTCGTGAAAGTATTGGAATATTTATAAGCGGAGGAAAATTTTTATGAATGTACGCTAGCTGCTAGGCAAGAGCTTTTGGGTGAATCTATTTGTATTTGTGTTTTATGTTTATTCTTTATATTTCACTGCGTGTTAATTTCTGCATTAATTTTCGACAGACGTTTACGTACAATATTTATCACTCATGTATTGATCATTGATTTAATACGTGTTTTTTTCTTTTTTTTTTTACGCACAATGTATTAAAATACTGTGTGCAAGGAAATCAGTATTGGAAATTGAAATTTCTGCTTATTTTCTGCACGAGGTACACGCAGAACGCATAGTCAAACTTTTTGAAATTTTGCTAGTACTGTAATAAAACACGATTATCGTGGTTAAATTATTTAAAATCTTGTAGTATGAAATTACAAATTGTTTTTTACATCTATATAAATATGAGACGTTCCTCGTAAAATTATATTAGTTAATTGCTAAAGCATGAACTATTATAATGAATAATAAATATTAATATATTATAAATATAATAATAAAATAAAACAGTGCGAACTGGAATGAAATGGTACAAATCGGGTTATGACAATAGTGGGCCAATGAAACTAAACATACAGAGCCTTTAACGCTTGAAAAATGTTATTAATTCAAATTGTAAAAATTTGAATCGCTATGATCGCACGATTATTTACAAATATTTGACAAAACACTGGTAGTTTGTGTACAGTATTGTCCGTGATGTAATTTTTGAGCGATTAGTGTTTAAAACAAAATAGATGGTGTTAGGAATGGAGAAGAGATAATAGATAGACGTGGTAGAAACTGGATACCGAATTTATTTCTGCCGGATAATATACTTGGAATTCCCCGAAGCACTGTCCCAGACCACTTGCGATAGAAGTTCATAGTGGCGCAATATTGCATGGGCTAAGCCTTTGCGATAGTTAGTAAGAAATTAATTTGATCTTGGTTCAATCTAAAATTAATTCTGCCCTCGAGTAACTCCCCCCCGTAAGAGCTAATATAAAATCGTGAATGTAATATCCGAGATTATCAACTGTTGAAAAACGATTAAACTGTTGTCATTATGAAATTTCGTTCAGTCAAAGATGGACTTCCTAGATATTTTTCCAAGATATTCATCCCTCGTAGCTCTGTTGCGGGACGCACAGTCAATCCAAAAAATTGTAGATCCAATCGAAATTCAAATTAAATTTAAATTAGAGAGCGTTGCAACTCGTTATGAGATCAGACAGAGAGAGTCCATTGGTGCTTTCCTCGTTTCAAGGAGCTTTGATTTCTTAATGCAACGCGACAAAAACAAACGAACAACGTTAATTTCTCGTCGAACACGATCGCGTTTTAACTCGTTCGACAATTTAACAATCGTGCTGCCGACTTGACTCGAGTTTGTTCTTTGGAACACGCGCGAAATATTCTCCAACGGTCGGGGGTAGCGGAGGAAAATTGCGAACAGGTTTCACGGGGCGGGACGCGAGCAAAAAGCGTAACCGGGGATGAAATTACCGCGAAAGAAATAGAAAAGAAGCCACCTTCGTTCCGTCGTTTCACCTTTTTCTTTCTTCTTCCGTTCCTTTCTCTTTCTTTTCTCTTCTTTCTTTCTTTTCTTTTATCCACGTCCCTCTTTCTTCTTTTGGCCAGGCTTGTGTCGATTGCTCCAAGCACGCGTCAGCCGTGCATTCGGTAGAAACGGTTTTCATCGACGAGCTGTTTGTTTCTTCTCTCGCTTCGCCGAACGGTCCGCGCTTCATTTCTTCCTCGATGTTTAACAGGGCTCGTTACGCCGCTACGTAAACGGCGGCAAAAGCGGTTCGTATTCCCTGGTTGCACAATTCCACGCAATTAAATAATCCTTCCTTTTCGTCTTTTTTTTTTTTTTTTTTTGTTCCAACATTATACCAGCCCTTATTTTTCCGTGAGCCTTTGACCGTTCGATCGCTTAAAAGAGCAGCGCCGGATTTCTCGTTTCTTTTTACTTTCTCCGTGTGTGTTCTTTTTCCAGTCGAGAATGGAGAATGGCACGAGCGGAATTTGAACGAGTTGATTTATTCTGATCGATCATCTCGAGACATGGAAATTTCTTCCTACTCTTCCGGAGATTCAACTCACCGCTAAATGAATACACGATCTCGGACGTGAAGATAAACTCAAAAAAAAGTTGAAGGTTATTTTGATCCTTTGAAAGTTCAATTACTTAAAAATTGATTACATTGAAATTCGAAACCGGGTTATAGTCTGATTTAAATTAACTTAACGTGGGGATCCAGCAATTGATCGTGACTGATCTGACAATTAGACAATGATTATTCGTTCGACTGTAAATGTCGTTCTTTGGATTCTCTGAAGTAAAGTTGATACTCGCGTATTGATGTTGTTTCTGCAAAGGGACACAAAACACTATCAGATATTCGTATATCGTGGCCAATAAACGTTACCTTTCACTGGCATTCCACTTGGCAAATACTTCTTCAGAAAGCCACGTGCGTACGATTATTTGTTTTCTAATAAAAATAGATGGTGCACCGCCACGAAGTGCAAACGTGATTAACTCTTCCGAACATCTGTCCGACTCTATTGTAAATCGCGCACGTATTATTCGCGTAGACTTTCCAATACAAAAATTGAGAGTTAACCGTTTGGACAAAGGGAAACTAATAGGTAAAAAATTCTGATTTATCTGAAACCAAATGAGAGAAGAAATAGATAGAATCTACACACGAGTAGAAAAAGAAAAAGTTGTTTTTGTCCTTCTTCGCTTGTAATCCTCGAGGTTACAGTAACTTTCCGATTTCCCCGAGTTCCCGAAGTTTCGCCCAAGGAAGCAGAAAACAATTCATATCTCTGTAACGAACGCAAGGAGATTCCCCACGAGCGAATTACGAGAACATGGCGGCGGGGAGGAGGATGGAAAACGATGGTCATGGCGTTGGGAATCGAGATAGGGCACACATAGTACGGAGAAGCGTGGGAGATTGACAATGGGAGAGTGGGGAGGAGAGGGCAGAGATCGGGACAGGCCGAGAAAGTTTTCCAATTTGAGGCAATTAGTTTGCCGGTGCGAGGTTGGATGGCATGCATCCAGATAATCGAATATGGGTCACCGTCAGAAGTGGAATGGGTCGCGCTTTGGTCAGACCGAGAGTCTGACGACCGTGTTGGCGGCGTGAGCGGAAAGCTGTGGATAGAAAGAGAGACAGACATACAGACAGACAGACAAACAGACAAACAGTGAGAGAGAGAGAGAGAGAGAGAGCGAAACCGACGCGACAGAGGGAGAGGGAGAGGAGAGACGCGATTTGACGTGGTGCGCACGTGGACGAGGGTCACGACTAGAAAAGCCGGGGGAGAGTTCGAAGCAATAATTGTTCGAGGGAGAATCTCGAACTATTCGATACGCTTAGGGCATTAAAACGTTCGTTCCACGGATGGAACGCGGGGATGATTTGCATATAGAAAAAACGACGAGGAACTTTCTCTCTCTCTCTCTCTTTCTCTCTTTGGCTCTCGACAGCCGGCAACGGCCGACTGTTTCGAGGCGGAAAAAGTAATGAATATGGAAAGGGACGCGGTAATGCGGAAGATAAAGTGTTCCTCGTGGAATGAGAATTCAATTATGAGGACGTTGAGTGCTCCGAGAGACGAGACACTCTCGCTCGCTGAATTTTAAGCGATTTAACGATTACCGTTTCCGATCCGATCTCTCATCCGCGTTTGCAGATTTCTCTCCGCTCTCTCCTTTCCTTTCTCGTTCTTTCGTTTCCTCTCTGCACAAAGTGTGTACGCGCGCGCGTGTACGGATGGATGGACGGATAGAGCGAGGCGGTCCTTTTTTTTTTTTTTATTATTTCTCCCCTTTCCTTTTTCAATGGGAGTTCGACGAAGGTTTTTACGGCGGGATCAACGACCCCGTCGCTGTTATGTTTAGGAATCCTATCTCGTTTTTTCAGAAGGCATACGAAATTTCACGGGCTTCGTGAACTGTTCGGTTATTCCAGGTTTTTTTTATCGTGCTGTCCTTACGTGATCGTAGCGTGATTCGCGGATCGGTTTTGCTTTGGTGTTTTTCACGCGCAAGCGATTCTATCGATGAAAGCCGATTCTCCGCAATTTGAGAAATAAATTGTTCGCCGTAGCATTATCGTGGGTGGTACAAGGTTCTTTTAAATTACAGATTCCTAGTTAGAAGAAGGAACCACGTCGGAGAGGTTCCTTTAACAAATCCTTTGTTAAATGCACGAAATGTAATAACGCGATGTATTCGTTCGTATAATTTCTTCAATGGAAGAAAGTTTCGAGAGCTCTGGTTCCGCTCTGTTGAACGCGTGCTTCAATTTCCCGACTGTATCACCTGCGGCAATCGATTGATCGATCATTTCTCGCCGCTAAGAAGTTCAATTGATCGATGCTCCGCGCAGCTTGATGGAGCTTTAAAGTTTCCGCCTGTGTACCGAAAGTTTCTAAAGATATGCGAGTTAAGAAACCTGGCAAATGCCGCGCGCGTTAATTCACCGTGCAAGCGAGAAAAAAAAATATCTCGGTTCACGTTTCAGGCAATTACAAATCCATTAATTTATACTGTTAACTTGAAGTTTATTTGTCACTGCGTTGCGGTGGAATAATAAATTTAAAAAGAATAGATCATGTTTATATATCTACATATTTTTAAATTCAAGTCCGAAGAACATAAGAAAATAGGTTACGCAACGTTTAACCTAGGTTAAATTCATTTGTTTACATATTTATAGTCAGATTAGTCATTATTATACTGAGTACCTACTATTATATTCAGTGTCATTGAATAGACACATACACGTTTAGAATAATTAAAAATAATAAATACCAGGTTCATTACTACTGTATAAGTATAGTAATTATTATAGTATATTATAACGAAAAGTACTCAAGTCTATCATTGTTTTTATTTGTTGTTCACTGAAAAAACAGATTTATTATTTTTCATTTTGAACATAAATGGACAGGCATTTTAAATCGCAAAGTTCCCAAGACAAGTATGTAAAATATTCAAAGTATAGCGTTCCCTGTAATAATATTTGCTACTTTTTTTTGTTCACTGACGCTCGAGTTTACACGAAAATGTACTAATACTGTTATTCATTTGCCGCGCGCAAATGAATCGCGAAGTTTGAATGAAATACGTAGCTCGTTGCCGAGTTGCAAACACCTCGATAATAGTTTGTCTCCTTTGCTTTACAGAATCCGAGGCCAGTTGGGACGAATGGTGGACCTACGATGGAATTTCTGGTAAGTCCTTAATCCACGTAAATCCGTCGGTAATTTCACTAACAAAGAGGGAAGCAAACCCTCCGTGCGCAAACTCGTAAGATCGCGAGACGTTAAGAACGAGAGGCGAGATCTCGCCTCTCGCTTTTAATCTCCGCGTTCAACAAATATCGCGAAAATATCGTGGAGTTAATGCACGTGAAACGTGTAACGCGTAAAGTTGGAAAACGAAAACTGGTATGGCGGACGTGGCGTTCGTTTGATAAGAATTGGGAAAAAGAGGATTTTCCATGAGCGAGTGACATCACGTCACTGACTCCGCTTGATTTTGTGAAAATCTGATTCCACAAAGGAGCCTTCCATCAATTTTCCGTGTTGCCGGGTAGAGTAATCATCTGTGTAATTGCGAATCGATACCGATCCGCCGCGGCTGCTCAGAAAGAGAAATTAATCGGGACGAATTAATTTCCATTAATATTCGAGGATTTCACGATCGATTGCGTCAAGTTCGTTCGGGGAACGAACAGTTTCCCCGTTCGTTTTCGAGAACTCCGCGGAATAATGAGATATCGGAAAGATATACCGCGTTAAAAATCACTCGTTCCACTCCGGTTTTCTGTCAGGAGGTGAGGCTAATATTGAAAAAGTTCTCTGACGAACTGATACGCGACAGCATTGAGAAGCTCCGTTACGATAAATCCAGATTTAGCTTCCACGTGGAAACTTGCTTGTTTCCTCCTGTCTCAATTTATCTATACGAACGATACGAAGCTGTGTCTTTTCTTCTTTTCTTTTTTTTTCTTTTTTATTATTTTATTCTTTATCGTGGCGTATTCTAGCGAAATGATCTTCACCGATGTGTGAGTTTAAATGTTACGTGTCAACTATTGAATTGTTCTCTTTCTTTGTTCTCGCGAATAATTTGAAACTTCGACGAAGACCCGTTCCGCTCTCGCTCGAGAGTCTCGGGACATGTTTAGTTCTAAGCATTCAGCATTCTGAGTATTCGACGCGAAATTTTATTAAATATCTCAAAAATTTGAACGTTTCAAAGCATTGTAATATATCTATATCTTGCTTAATGATTTAATTTTTCCAATTTCTTAATGGGAACATGGTACAATTGAGTATTCAACGAAATGAATTCTAACTATTCTACGCGAAATTTTACCAAATACCTCAAAAATTCAACTTTGTTAAAAATTTGAACGTTTCAAAGTATTGTTCGTCGTGCAATTATTAATATACTATGTATGTTGCTTAATTATTTAATTTTTCCAATTTCGAACCAAACATAGTACCTGAGTACAGTATAGAACTTTCTGAAAGTATAAAATAAACATTATCACGTGCTTTCATATTTCTTCCATTATATAAAACATGATCAACACTGAAAATTTTACGATTTTATTTCCAAATTTCTCAATAAGGTGAGGTGTTATTTTAATTTGTAAGATCGAAACGTTATGTCTAATTTGTATTTATTAGCGTTCAGTTCGTAGAATTCGATTTCATTTGTTTTTCTCTTTCTAATGACAAGCGAAGGTCTCGTGAGGCAAATAGTTAGAAAATGTCGAAACTTGCAAAGATACAACGCAACCAGCGTGTACCGGAGATTAATCGTCCAATGAATCCACGCGAGTCATAACTCTCGAGATAACGAGGAAGAGCTTGGAGATTGAAGTAACCAGAGACAAGAAAATCTGATCAGTTTCCGGTGTCGGTGGCGGGGTGTCTCCTAATTTTCTTAATTTTAAGTTACGACGCCATCGAGTGACTCGTAGCGCGCCGGCACGAATTTTTTAATCTCGGCTACACCGGCGAGTTTTTATTAAAAATAAGACGGCCACCCGATAGGGTCGTGCGAGCCTCGAGAGCCTCGAGTTTAGTGTTGTTCAGCCATGTGAGCCAGCTGCCACAAGAGAAACAGTGCCGTATATACCGGGTTCGAGGCACCGTTCCTCCAAACCCTTTCGCCTCGCCCCTTTTCCCGCAAAATTTTCGTTTCGCTCCTCCGGCCGAACTTCTTTTCATCCCGTGTGAACTTTCCCACGCTCGACGTTCGTCTCGCCACATGCAGATGCAGAACGTTTGGAGATTTCACTCGCGTCCTGATACTTCAAAGTGCTGGCTAAAGTGGGTGGCAACTTGGATGCAATCTGGTCCACGCCCCTACTTTGCTTGCTTTTCTTTCTTCTTACTCTTGAAACATTATGGTTTCTTTTTTTTTTTTTTTTTTGCCTGGAAGCGTTCATCTAGGCTTTAGGCTTTGCGTTTTCGAATTAGAATATTCTCTTAAAAAGTTAGTTTTGTTGGTTTGATAAGAAGAATTCCTTGTTGAATTTTGTAAAAAAAAATTTACATTGAATTTTGTAAAAGAAAAATTTCACCTAGAATAACTTTCACTTAGAATATTGTATTATAGAGTTCTATAGTTCTGAATCGATTTCCAATTATACTTTATACCTCGAACATTTTCTGAACCAAACGCTTTTTTAAAATAATTCAGAATTAATGTTTCAAAGGGATACTGTGTATCAGTACTAAGGAAGGAATCGAAATTACTTTCACCGTCAAAAGCTAAAAGCCACGAGACAATATACCAGCGAAAGCTAGAATTCACAGCCCTGGATTTCGTCGTTGAATTTCAGTGGCAGTCGCGGTACAGGGTCAGAGCCAGGTGGAGAGCCAGTGTGACTTATTACCGTCATCGATAGGACTCAGGAGTGGATTTTTAGGGTGCACCGAGGTCTCATATCGCGGACAGATGGCTCGGCCGTTTTTACAACCAATAACGGAGTCCTTTCGCAGATACATATATACTTGTACCATCCTACGCTCCTCTATCTATACGTACGGTATATCCTTGATTTCGTCTCGACTTTGAAGAAAAATATCGTCGCAAACTCGACTTTCTTCGTTTCTCTGCGTGTGCTCCGTGGTAAATTATTTCAACATTTGTTATGAAAGACATTAGAATAAGTAGAACGATCTCTTGTTAGTCAGACAGATGACGATAACTGGATCTTATTGTCTGAAAAAATTTCAGGAAATACTTGATACGAAATAATTAATATATTCGTGAAAACTTTCTGTAGGGTATTTTAAATAAAATATTACAATTAGTGAAGAAATTATACTACTTTTATGTACTAGATTAGAATAAATGTTTGATAGATCCTACTATCTTCGTAATTTTTTGACTGAAGATAGATCGCAGCGTTTAATAATCAAAAATAATTATTAATCTCCATATTATATTTAACAAATTATTTTCATACATTCGCTCGTGGTATTTTCATTAATTTGACAAGAATCCCTACGATCTTTCGCTTTACTCGTGCTTCCGATGTTAATCTTGAGTCATATTTTCGACGCAAAAAATAATCTCTCGAGCAATTTCTTGAGAGAATAAATGAATAAATAATTCCAGAATCCAAAGATAAGTCGTGATAAAAAGTTTCTCCGAGTAACAAAACAATAATAAACGATAAAGAAATAAGAAATGACAAACGAAGTATCGGACAAATGTTCGAAATGGAACGCGCTTGGGGATGAAAAATCTTCAATGCAAGGGGAAACTTGTGTCGGGATTAAGTCAGCATTCGTGGTTGGCGTATTTCACGTTGATACGCAACTGGTAACCGTTACCAGGCATCGCGCTGCATTTGAAGAGCACTTTTCCGGCCCCGTGGAAGTACTATTCCGAAGTGAAAATGAAATTTCTGCCGCGAGAGACGAGGCCGCCTCCCTTTTACTTTGCGACGTATGCCGGCAAGGGACTTAATGATACACTTGTTAAAATGCTTCAGACGGCGCACCAGAGTGGGCATACCTTGGTTAACCCGCCAGCATAAGGGAGTTAATTAAGAATCTCTCATTAAACGCCAATGACTTTGAGAACGAGGGACACGTGAATTACGTGCCTATGTTGTATCGAAACATTGTCGTTGAAAAGTGTTTGAGTGTGCGTTTGAAGAGCTTAGAACGACAGTGGTGTAGTCGATATAATATTCAAAAAATAGAGTAATATTGTATTATTACTCATATTTATTGTTATATTATTATTAAGGATTCACAACCTGATGTACAATGTTCGCGAAACATCGTTAGTTTCATTTTACTGTTATAAAAAATTCATTATGTTTCCTCAAATCACGAAAACATATACCACACGTTGCAGCATTACCACAACGATATAATTTAATTCATTGTGAAACTGAGGAATGACACCTCTTAAAGTTGAAACGCTCGACTAAATTCAAACTCTTAAAGTCGTCACTTGGTACGTTGTCATCCCTCATTGTTCGTGAGAGTTTATAAAATAAAAATTCAAAACCACTCAAGAACTTCGCGTGAAAGCACAATCCTACAATCTCGAGAAACAATTACATCAAAATTGATCAGAGTTGAAGAAAAATTTTGAAAAAAATTCACTGTTTTCGCGGATGTACTCGAGTGGAAACGCGATTAGAAATATCATCGCTCGAAGTTCGTGTGCTCGATTACGTCGCAGCCCTTTTACATTCGTTGATGAAACAGGTCGATGGGACAGTAGGTCGAGGACTTAAAAAAAAAAAAAGAAAAAAAAAGAAAAGAAAAGAAAAGAAAAAAGAGAAAAAGAACTGAGGCAGAGGTGCATCTGTTCCGCTCGTTTGTTTCATCGACGTTTGGCGAGAAAAAAAGCATCGAGCACCGTTATGTCTGAATTCGAGCACGTTGCTCGTTCGTCGTCGTCGTCGTCGTCGTTTCGAAATCAATTTTCGGTTCACCGGAGGGTCGTACAAGGCTAACAGGGCTGTCCTTTCACCCGGACTCGAAGTCGTGCGTTCGACAATGCAGCCTTGGCACAAAGGGTCTCCCCTCGACGAATTTTCCCCTAGACACTTGCGACTCGGAGAGTCACGGTTGACCTTGACGAACTTGCACGGAACAATCCTTCCGTTTGTAAATGAGCCGAGCACCGAAATGGCCAGCTCCCGACTGAAACTGAAGTAACAACTGAAATATCAAAGCGCAGATCCAGCAAGGATTTACAGGACACCGAGGTTGAGAGATAATGGAATCATTGGATCATCAAACTTACTAAGTCTTCAATTACTAAACAATCGCTGGAACCAACATGCGAGTGTGTGTTTAACAGCAGAGTGAAATAATAGTGAAATCATTTTAGGAAAACGTTTCGATTCTGTTTCCCCCTTTTCTTTTCACTTTAATATTGATAAATAAATTTCTCTGGTCGGTGTTCTTCATCATCTGCGCGGAAATCGACGATAAATATTCGAAGCATTGAAAAAAGAGAGAGAGAGAGAGAAGATTCGATCTCTTCGTTTAATCAAACGAGTAACACCGAGAACGAGGAGCGTGGACTAATTAAAAATAATTGCGCATAAATAACGTCGTAATGTGCCGTGCAATTTCCCCTGTTCCAATATCGTCGCGTTAATTCACTACGACGCAATGTGTCACGTGTTCTCTTGCATATAAATGAATAAAACAACGACTTCACGTTCTTTTTTCAAACAGAAGTCGACATCAATTTTGACAGAAAAAATTCCGTCATACTTGAACGGACGAGATTTTCACAATCAATCGATCGAAATATTCACCCCCCCCCCCTTTGTGTCATTTGTTAGTTTATTCAAAAGTGTCCACTTGACCTATTCGGACAGGTTGTTTCGCACAGTTAACATCCGAGGCGGCAAGACGAAGGAAAAGAAGAAAAAAAGACATTGTTGGAGCGAAACGAGATTATTTCATCCCATAATGAGAGGAGGTATCGTTCGGTTCGTGTCACTACCCCTATTCATTGAAAATGAATTTCTTCTTCTTCCCTTTTGTCTCCCTTCTGAGTCTTCATCTGTCATTTTATTCCTCGCCTTTTCCTTTTTTCTTTTCCTCTTTTTTTCGTCGAATTATCCCAAGGCGGCGAGCCGTGAACATATCCAGGCTCGAACGCGGCCTTTTGGGCGTACTTATTAAGCGAGCCTGTTTATGAAACAGGCTTCGCCGCTGTGGGCCCGTAGCGTCGAAAGCGGAAGCGGGCCGTGGTTTATTTTATAAATTGGAATGAAAGGCAACAATCGCGCGCGCGAAAGGGGTTAGGGGGAGGGACTCTGTCGTCCAACGAGACAAATAAATGCGCGTTGGCCTGGTTTCGACGGGCAAGATTGCTCGAGTCACCGGCCGATAATGCCGCCGCCAGCGGCTGTCATCTCCGCTGTCCGCGGATTAATAAATTTTCAACGCCGCGTCGCGTTAATTTCTGTTCTGTTTTGTCCGGTCTTCTCTCACGCCGAAGGACTCGCGGAAAATTTTTGGTCGATCGCGTTTTTCAATGGATCGCGCGTTTCAGTCGCGGCGAGAATCGAGCAAGTGGGACGTGAATTAAATTGAAATCTGATTGTACGACAGTAATTCAGGGATTTAATCCGATCGCGAGATCGAAAATATCCCCCCCCCCCCTCCCCGAGGAATCGACGAGCTTCGACATCGACTTTCATGTCGTGGAAATATTATAATATTATGTCAATCGAGTGATTAAAAATATCGCAAGAAATCTTAACAATCAATTTGGGATCGAAGATCGTTTTCTGGAAAATTGATTTATTCTGGTTGGTAATTCTAAAAGTTATTCACACAATCCTAAAAAATGGCTAATTTGTCCTGTATTTATACAATAAATAATATAAATACAACAAACAATAATATAAATTTGTACATTTTTAAATAGAGTAGATAATTCAATTAAATAGATAGTTTTAATTTAATATTCATTATAGCTTAGTAGATAATTACATGTTCACGAGAGAATGATAAATTTGAGAAATGTACAAAGTACAGGGAATTTCGTATGGATGCGCACGATGTATCGATATCGTGGAGCAAATGGCGAGAGTTGTACGGTGAGGAATAAATGAACAGTATACGACACGTTTTGTTCGAGAATGTGGCAAAGAGCAGGAATTTTTCTTTGACGTTAACATTTCAATGACATTTGACAACGGTTGTGCAAGACCGTCTATTCTTTTCTCTCACGATCCCAGTGTTATGAATGTTTGACGCCGTGTGTTCCGTCGCTATGGTCACATTAGACCTTTCGTCTGAGCAGTTCTGGGATAATCTCCTTTGGGGAGCAACGACGCCAGAAATAAACACAGGATCTCCTTTCGGATCTATCATTTTACAACGTTAAAAAATAACGTGACGAAACAGACGATGAAGAATCGACGTTCTCAAAGTAACTTCCAAAATTTCTTATAGTCTAGATAAGTAGACTGCGGATGTTTCTACGTTCACGCAGAAGTTGAAGATATAAAAATGTGCAGAATGCGTAGAAAACAGAGTGTATTCTTTTAAATTTTCCATAGATTAAATATAGTAAACTGTATGTATAAGACCTATTTTTTTTAATTGTGTGCACAAAGATACAAATTTATATAAATTCGTAAAAATATTAATTTATTGTATATATGTACTGTACTTACAGATTGATATTTATATTGATATTTGTCGCGTATTAAATTAAAAATTGCTACTTCATAACTTATATATTATTGTTATAATTTATAGTTATTACATTAATGTGCAATACTTAATTTTTCTTTTGCTATAATTAATTTTTCAGGACTGTAACTGCTAGAACTACCAAAATGGTCGAAATGACCATTGTAATTTTTATTGAATATTTTACAGACGTAAAAGAGTATGTTTTTAGCGATTCAAATGATTTTTCGTAAAATGCATAAAAATTGAAGCTTATCTACTTCATTGTACTGCAAAGTTTTTTTTATTTCTTTTTATTTTAACATTTTTGATGGGAATTTTTTGTTTTAATCGCCGGTAGTTTCGTTCGTTAATATCGACAGAGTTGATCAGTATGATTTCTGCGTGTCGCAATCAATCTTTCGTAGCTACAGTTCAACTGATCCATCCTGTTTATAATTCGAAGTGGCGTCGCTTTGTTTAAAAAGAACTATCTTCTTGCAAGATTCGCCTGGTGGCGCTGCAAATGCCAGTGACCATGACGAAATTATGCCAACTATGCACACCGGAACGTCGTTTCGGGACGGAATCCGGAGAATGTCTCTAATTCAACAAACAGAGTGAGAGCGAAACCGCAGTTCTGCCCAGTCTCGCCGATGTTCCGTTGATAAATAATTGAATTTATTATAGTGTCTTTAACGCGGATCGCCAGCCCGTTCAATGAAGCATACTTTCATCCGTGGATCGTAGCTTTGCATTATAAATTATCGGGAGACAATTGGTCGTTTTATTGGAATTATCAGAAAAGGAATTTGCCTCTCTGTGAACTCTGTTGCGGGAGAAATTGTTATTAGTATAATTTTTGCTCGACTGCAAACTTTCCTATCACTTATTAATAATAAAAAAATAACAGAAAAGAAAGTTAGAAATAATCGGAGGGTAAAAAAAAGGGTGAATCTTGATAAATTTTCTTATATTTCTTTATATTTCTTTCGCTGATTTCAAATTAAAATTTCTGTAAGTTTTTCATTTACTTCGATATACTAGAGAATGCAACATATAGTTACATGCCGGAATTGAAAAATAAGTTTTCGTTACGTGAGAAATGCTAAAACTCGACATCCGTCCTTTTTCCGGTGGAACCTTCAATTATTAATAGAAAGAAAAATGCGGGAAACGTTTCCTGGTGTCGTTTCCTTCTTTCTTTTTCTTTTTTTTTTCTTTTTAAAGACTCAACGTACTGAAAGTGCAGTTATTATTCAGGCAGGTAATAGCTAGTTTCCTGTACGCGACATCGAGCGTGAAGGAAACGAATATCGGCGCAGCGAATCGGCCGCAAAGCGCATTTAATTTTGTAAATTGATAGTGAATTAGCCCGTGAAATAGAGATGCGGATTTTAATTATAGCGCGCGACAGAGATTTCGATTATTTCGTTAAGTAGAACACGGGGGGATCGTGACCATTCGGACAAAATGTTAGCTACTCGTGTTACAATTAATCGAATAAACTGCTGCGTCGAACTGAATATTAGAGGACTAATTTCGAAACGATTGTATAACAATAATATACTACTATTCGCAAAGGCCAGAATTTCGATTCTACAACGATGTTAATAATTCGAGTCCGCACGGATTGTTCCCACTTGTTTGCTCGCGAAGCGTGAAACAAGGTCAAAGCGCCGTGAAGAAAAACTGACGGTCTGAATTTTCCAATCATTTCTCGTACTTTACACGCTTCGGCTGCGTTCGTCAACTGAAGAGGACAGATCACGATTTTCCTTTCGAGGCCGCCTCGGCATTTCCCTCCCCAGTTGCAACCAGACGCAACAAGAGTTTCGAAAAACGGGGAAAGTAGGACGAATCCATGAATAATAGAAGCGAATGAATATTCGTGCTGCCGGGGAATATTCGTAACCAGGATGTATGAAATAAGGTGAACGCTTCCGAATAATCTCGAGAATCTGAACGGGATGCATATTTCTAATTCGATTCCCTTGGTCTTGATTCACTCGGTCAGGCACTCCGCGTGGTGGAATATTATTTCAGAGAGGCCGTGTGTTTTCCATGGCAGGTTCCATAAAATTTGCAGGGAGATACGCGAGTCTCACAGTTCGTTCTTACATGTATTCTCGTATATTCATTCGTGTGCCAACAACGTTTGTATACTTGTTTGAGGAGACTCAATTAATATTGATGGTCGTGTGGCTCTTCAAACAGTTAATAGTTAAATGAGAAGGTTATTTGGCTTGGTTCAAGATAAGGGAACGAGAAGAAACTGTTCATTAAAAGAAACTTTATCATATCGGATAGCAGAGTGAAAGGAAAAAGTTAGTGGTTGAAAAAATATCGGCTGTAAGTACTTCTGTTTAATAGCCCGTACCATATATTGATTTATTTATAGTTGATCGGCCATTTTCAAGTGTAATATCGTGTCCCGCCTCAATTTTCTTCAAGCATTCAATTCAAAATCAGTTATGCCTGAACATATGTACATATGTACTTCCATCAGTCTGATCAAGTACTAATTTATTTCACTTGACCGATTACAGCATAGCCTCCTTCGAGCACATCCTTATTCGAATTTCTCAATATCTCTACGTTAATGATCAAAAATATCTTGGTGATTGAAAAATCATCCGTTGAAGAGTAAACTTTACGATATAAATAACAAAAATCTTTAAATATAGTTCTTACTACTGTCATTGAATAATTCTCTCAAACTAGAAACGAAACTGTGTCAAACTTATTTCCTATAGTCTCTTTCTGACCAAACATCTATTGGCATTAACTCACCAGAAACGCGAAAGCAGGAAAAAAAAAAAGAGGCACGCGATACGAGGTGAAATTAGAAAAGTCGTTCTCGTTTAATTCTCTCAAACCACACGAAACCAGAATCAACTGTATCGAACTTGTTTTCTAATCTCTCGCTGACTAATGATCGGGAAACGCGAAAGCGGGGAAAGAAAATACGCGGCACGAGGTGAAATTAGAAAAATCGTTTCGCCACCGGCTCGAAATCTCCGCGGGTGCATATTTGCCCTCTCGAGCGGGTGGTAATGTATGCGCGCAATCCAGCCGGCTGCTGGATGAACCGGCACCAGGAGAGTTGGTTTTCCGGAAACGTATTCTATGCATACATGCATGTTCAACACCTGCGAAGCACGGTCCGGCCCGGCTGGATGTTAAATTACGGCATTTAAATAATTTCATTTAATCTTTGCGCGCGCGGTCCGTGCTATCGCTCCCCTGCGGCCCTTCCGCGCGCCACGTTCTTGCGATTCCCCGGTTCGACGGCCGAAATATTTTCCCGTGTAATTTCGCGGACCGCCGAAATAACCGCGGGAACAGCCACCGCCACCGGAAACGCCTTTCCACATTCTCGTTACACCCTGTTTCGTTTCACAGGGATCAGAGCCCGGCGCAACGATTTCTACCCTCTGCTCTCGCGACCGAAACCCGATGAAACGAAACCGTCGATATCGTTCACCGATCGTTTCACGTTTGTCGAACATCTGGAGAAAATTTGGTAAACCTCGCGAGCTTTATATTTAACCTGTGAAAGTAATGGGGTTGTTAATTCATTGATTGAATTATTCAATATTACGTGCACGTAATTTGTAAAAGTTTGTGCAAATGTTTCTGATCGAAAGTTTGAATGTAAATTAGATTGTAAAAATATTCGCACTGTGGAATAATCAAAAAGTGATTAATTTACAATTTTTTTTCTGATAAATTGTACAAGAAATGTATAATTTAATTGTCATTCTTGACACGATCGTTTTCTCTACAAAACATTTTGGTATACTTGAAATAATCGGTCATTTGCATGATACAAACTAGAGAATTAATTGCAATATATTCTCCCGGAACAATTATTCAATGAATACTCGATACACAAATGAAACTGAAAAATGAATAGTATTTACACAATAAACGTTCTATTCTTTCGATTCGCGGCTCCGCGCAGCTGATCCCCAAATATTAATTTCGCTTCTTTTTAATCTTCCCCTTTTGGGCATCCTTATCTCCTCCACTCGAAAACACCGCGAGGATCCAGTATACTTAAAAATTTCCATCGATACGGCCACGGTCGGCTTTGTTCCACTTTCCACCACTGGGCGAGAACTTGCCCGGAGTGCCTTAAGTCAGCACCCGGCCGCATTCACTCGGCCAGTGATAAAGATGGAAAGTGGCTGGGCATTTGCATGTTTATTCCGCTTCTTTAATTTCAGCTAGCCTCTCGGCTCGCGAGTCTCCATCCGGAAAATACGCGCGAAAGAACGGGAGAAGAGGGAAGGTCCGTTTCCCTCGCAGCCTCCCTTTTCCTTGCCGATTCCAGTCGCTCTCTCTCCCTTTTTTTTTTTTTCGAAGCTTGGACACCGTGCGCCTCGCCTCCAAATTTATACGCGTATATTACGGCCGTCTTCGTTCTCCTCTCGCATGAAAATTAACGAGCCTGTGGCGAAACCGCGAGAAAGGGAAAAAAGGATAGAAAAAGAGGAAACACGTCTGACGCGATAGATGATGAAATAGTGAGAACTTTTAGTGAACATTTATGAGAACGGCTGAGGCGTTTAATTTTTTTTGCCTGGAGAAAGTTTCGGCGTTTATTCTTGTTTCATTGTTAAGTATTATTCGGGTATTATTCTCAGGTATTATTCGGAATCTAAGTACGTAGTCCTTGTTAAGTATTAGATCAAACTGTACACTATTAAGTTGAATGTTGATATTTATCATTTTTATGAAGGGCTGAATATTAATTGGGAACTTCTTTGTCGACACACATAAATGAAAATATATTTGACATTTGCTACTTTTTGCATGTTAAAAATTGAAAACATTTTCTCTTCATTTTCTGTTTCCTTTTTTCTTCTTCTTCTTCTTCTTCTTCTTCGTTATAGTCCTTGCACATATCCTGCTGAAGGAATTTCCACCGAAGGCAGTTCTCGAAAACGCTTGCCATTTTTATTTGGTACACACAATTACTAGTCGATCCAACCGATACTGCGATACATAAGACACAGGTGTGCTAGATTGCTTTTTCTAATAAGTCCACTCGCGAATAAAACACCCTTTCTCTCTCTCTCTCTCTCTCTCTCTCTCTTTTTCTCGTTTCTTCGCCTACTAACGCTGTACTAATACCACACCACTCGATATCAATTTCAGCTCTCCCATTTTTGTTACCCTCGACCCTGTAATTTTAATTTCCTCGCACGCAACCGCGAACTTACCTCGAACGCTGTCATTTCACGTTTCCCCTGACTAAGTAACAGAAAACTCTAGTTTCAACCTCTGGCTTTTTCACCCCATTTCACCCGCCTCCGGGGCCATAGTGTTGCACCATCGAGGCACTAAACGCCCGAAACAAACGCTTAACGAACGGCGAAAACGATACGAATCCATGGCTGATTTTCATTCGGTTCGTGATACGGCGCCATTCCGGCCGGTTGATAAAAGTTGGGCGGGAAAATTCGTGGCCGAAGAATTCAATATACCTCCGGCGGGCGGAGGGGTTGGGGTTATAGTCGGCGCGATCAATCCGAGGATTAATCGGCCGGCGAGTCTATTTTTCATCGGAAACTTGGAGGAACTGAATTCCCCGCTGTGTTCGCTTCCCTTTCTTCCACGCGGTGGAAGTTTCTTAGCTAGCATCGCTCTATTAATTAATAATTCACGACCCATTTTGACCTCTCCTCCTCGTCCTCCTTCTCCACCATCCCTCTTTTCCTCCGTGTCCAAGTTCGCGATCGATATTTTCTTCCTCAACTTCGTACACGGCTGTTGCTGTAAATTTTCTTTTATGGCTGCCACGGTATTTCCGTCGACTCCGTTCCGTTCGATCGGAGAAAATGAGCGAAGAGAGACAGAGACAGAGAGGAAGAGAGAGAGCGAGTTGCTTCGTGGAGAGAAAGAAGTAGAATTTAGTTGGAGGCGTTGGTGTCCCACCTCCAAGTTTTCGCGTTTAATTGGACGCGAAATGGCCGAGGAGATCTACCTGGTCAAGTGGAGTAATTCAATTCACAGGACGTTTGGGCTTCCCGGGCTTGATTCGTTCGGCAACCGCGGCCGTTGTCCAGCTTCGGTGTTCGCTGTTCTCGCGTTTCAGCGTGTAAATCGATTGATAACCGTGGGGAAAGGTAAATTCTGTTTGATTCTCCTCGCGGTATTGGAATTCATCGTTCTTTACCTCAGGCAGAAATCTCCCCCCCACGCCCGTAAACTGGGTGAAACGGTGTTTCAGTTTTCTGAAATATCATTTCCATCGCCATTTTATAAACTTTCGCGAGAAGCAACGAGATGTTCAGTTTACATGAATCATTCCAACGTGTCAATCAATTGACTCACGAGAAACGTCCCCTTCTGAAATTCGTTTGTTCATCTGCTCGAATATTGCACCACAAACATGTTCATCACAACGATCAGCAACTATAAAAACAGCAAGTTTCAAGATCCTTCGACTGGAAGTCAAGTACGACGTCACCTTAAATAGAAGTGACGATCGAGTTTATATTAATAAAATAAAATAGCACGCACAATTAAATTATGATCTCGCCGTGTAGTAGTACTAGTACTTGGACGCTTGCGTCACGCGTTAACTCATTAAGAACGAAAGTAGTAGTAGTGTTAAAATGAAATTTCGCAGAGAGAGAGAGAGAGAGAGAGATTCGGGAGGAGGAATATCTGGTGGGTGACCAGAGCGTGGACAACGCTGAGAGCAGACTGCTTATATTCAAATTGAACTCGTTGGCCTGGCCTGTTTCTGGGTACGTATGATGCGTGTTGGAGCCTATTCAGGTGGCGCCATGGGCGAATGCATTATCCGGGGCTACCAGGTGCAATTACCTTAGTTAATTAACGAATTTACAACTGCGACAGCGACGGTGTGTAAATCGGTCTGTGTTCTACTCTCCGGACGGTGCGGCGCGGCGCGGCGTCGCGAATTACGAATCGGCCGATATCGTTATCGGCCGCGGGGTGCGTGTAAGCTTCGAAAGCTCGTCCCCGTTGTTTGTATACAGCTTTTCGAATTGCTCGTAATTCCGGCCGTTATTCGTAATTGCCTCTCTGCGGCGTTTTATCCCTTTTCGCGCTTTTTTTCCCCTCGTTCCCTTCTATCTATCCCTTCCTGCCATTTCATTTTTTTTTATCTCTTTATCTCTTTTTTTCTGCTTTTCTTTTTTTTTGTTTTGTTTTTTTTTTTGCGTACACGCGCGTGTGAGTGTTTTTCTTTTTTTTTTTTTTTATTATTCGTTCGTTCGTTCGTCCGTTTGTTTGTTTCTGTTTTTCGTCACGGTGATGCAACTCGTATCTAATTTTCGGAGCGAGCTTTTTTCTGCAGAGCTGCAGAGGCAACTTGCATCGCGGCTTTTATATGGAAATTTCAATTTGGAAAGTTACGTGTGTAGATCGTGTCGCGCCGATGCGAGTTCTCCCGCCGAGTGAAAAGCTGCGATCGTGTTCCGGATTTGGGGGGATCGCCGGATGACAGTTCGAGGGCTCGAGGTACGAGGCTCACCTGCGCTCACCTGCGCGCGACAGCGAATTTTCAATTCTGAACAGCGTCGCTTCAACAGATCTGGCTTTGTTTCGACCCGATCGTCCGTCTTTCGACGATTGACGAACACTTTCACGAGCACCTTCTCTCTTCTCGAGGTTGTGCATTCTTAATTTTCGATCGATCTGATCCAATCAGGACTTTCGAAACAAGTTCGCGCCTTCTTCGTATATTTTGTAAATTTATTTTATTTAATTTATTTATGTGCAGCTGTCTCGAAATTTTCTCTTGAATTCCGTCAAATAATCGAACGCGTCTTATGGAAAACTATATCTGAATATACTCGCTCACAAATTTTTCCGTTCAGATGAAATAAATCTTTCCCTACATTCATCTAATTGCAAGAAACGTAAATTTAATTTCCAAGTGTAATCGATTGAAGCAAAATCTATCATGGTGGTGTGACAAATGATAAATTGTGGGAAACAGTGCGTGTAGAAATTTTTACTACCGCTTAGATATTCTCTTTAGATGAAATGAATCTTTTCGTGCATTCTGAGAGATTTAATTTCTAAATACGTTCAACTGAACAAATTTAATATTTAAATACAATCAATTGGACAAATTTAACTTCCAAATATGATCGATTGAAGTAAAATTCATCGTACATATGTCCCATCGTTACACAATATTTATTTCTTAGTTCCAATACGCTCCGAACGTTTAAGATTAAAACTACACGACTTTGTGTCGTTTGCTCGTGCCAATTAGCCGGGTCGATCTCCCCGTAACAAAGCGAATACTCGCCAGGACTCAGGTCGTGATCGCGTGGAAAATCAGCCGTTCAATGATATCGTCATTTAGGGGTGAGCTGCGGGGGAGAGAGAGGGAAGCAGAGGTTGCAACCAGATTCGAACGCAGCCGATGAAACGACGTTGATTAATTGGACCACGGTAATTAATTCGAAGCTCGACAGTAAGGTACCGCGCCAACGAAGACTCGAGACGTAATCCGGTTGCGCCTGGCATGGCGTTCGCGCGACTCTCCCACCCGAGTATATATTTCATTTCGGGGCCGCGTCGTTATCTGTCGTTGATAATCTGGAATTTAACTATCGAGAGGCAAGGAGACGCGGGCACTCTATTCCACGAGTTCCGGCAGCCGTGAAAGTTTTATTAGAAGGCACGGAATTTTTCCTGGAGCGGCTCTGGCTGCGTGCAGGCCCCCGAGACGAATGGGATTTTTCCTTCCTGTTTCCGAACTTTTTCTTTATCCTTTCTATCCCTGCCTCTTTCAGCTTGCTGTAACCGAGCGCGACGAGGGACTGGAAGGAGGGAGGCGATCGTCGATCGTTTGACTTGTCACTCGTTACTTGTTACTTACGAATGTCGGAACTTTTACGGTGCGTTGCTTCACCGACGATTTCGAACTCGGTTTTATCCGAGCCGACCAAATCGGCTACGAGTCACGCGGTTATTTGGAAAGTGGAACAGTTATTTTGGATCTTGTTTAGAAATTGCGGAGATAGGAAACTGTATAATGTAGAGATTAAATATAAGTAATATTTATTTCATAATAATGGTGATTAACCAATAAGCAATTAAACAAGGTAAAGAACACAGATTAACAACTAATACACGCAGTCGAATAAACTGCTTTTAACTCAATCGACACTATCCACAATCGACTCTGTTTTCAACTCGCTCGATTCTCTCCTTTCTTAAAAAAGAAAACCATCTCACGCCTTTCGTTTGCATTCCTATCATAATCAGCAAACATTACAAGTCCTACATATATGATACAATTAAACGCAAAACTAAAGATATAATAGCTACAACCACAGGTTACGATTTAACAACGATAATGACCAACGATACTACAATAATATATATTTTTTGAATTCAAGAATAATAATTTTTTTAAAAACTGGCGATTGAAACCATTTCAAATCTTCCTCGCTGGACGTTCAAAGCAGAGGACAAATACGAATAATTAAACAGGTATTCAGAGAAAATGTTTTCACTGGAAAGTAATATACGTATATATTAATTAACATTTTATAACATATTTCATTCCTGCGAAACATTCCATGCTTTGTAGTTTTAAACGGCACGTGGAAACATTAATTGTTACTAACAAATGTATGACAAGGATAAGAATGTGTGTAGATAGAACGATAATAAATTTTTAATAACTAGACTGTGTCTATGCAAGTTTATATTTTCGTGGATGCAATTAAAAAAGTGAAACGTAAATGAATGGTTGTTTCATTTACTAAATATTACAATGAGCATTCAGATTAACGTATTTAAAGCGTGAGACTTTTATTTTTGCAGTGTCTGATTCGTTTGTTCTCTCACAAAAACTTTTACCGTCGCTAGATCCACCATTATTTTGAGAACTGAAATATCCTTTTTAACGATCTCTTGAAACCTGCTTTTTGCTCACCGTTTTATTGAACTTTGGACATTAGGATCGACTGACGAGATGTTAGGATTTCTTGAATTTTTGTCGATTAATCCTCACACTCAGAGTTTCAATAAAATGTTGGAAAAAAAATCGTGTATGGCATGTTCTGATGACTCGTTGTATAGAGGAGACTTCGTTCATCAAAATGATGGTGACTGAAACAAATTTTCAATGCAAGAACTTTTACAATTCTTGGAAAAAGATATCCTCATTTTCCCCACTCGTTGAGTCATCTTTGAAAGAAAACGAGAAAATAAACGAACTAATCAATGTCTGGAGAGAAATTAGTGGATCGTTACACAATTTTCTTTCTTTCACAAACTAATAACAGTTTAAAATTTTTCACCAACTGTTGGCTCAATCGTGCTCTTCGTTGCACGCGAATGAAATTGAAAAATTAAAGAAGAATTTTTGTCAGTCTGGTTGACAGAATGATTTGTGATTGAGTCGTGAGTTTCCAGCAACAGACAATGTTACTCTTAAATCCGACGATCGAGAAACGTAGACGAACGATTTTAAACAGCGAGATAAACGAATGATGTGGGGAAAGGGAGGCGAAGCTTTCTCGGTCGAAAAATTTCTCCTTTCAAACGGAGTTTTGTCCCGCGGACGCGTTTCCAAGAGGTCCGTGACATGTTTCGTGGAAAGTTCCACGTCCAGATCGGAGTAGCGTGAAGTTTAAAATTATTTCGAATGTTATCCGAACCGTGATGGGCGCGGGAGCTCGAAAGTCTCCGGAGTGCAGCAAATCTCGGAAGCTTTGAATGCGTTACCGTGAAACTTTTTCGGTAGCTTTTGACGGTCTCGAAAATTTCACGGATCCCGCGGATGATTTTAAAAACTTTCGGCCCGTCCTCGAATCCATCCACCCACCCCGAGAAGAGAAAAACCGACCTAAGAGAACGCGTAATCGTTCCCATTCTCGTCGCTTTGTCCATTTCGTAGCGCGTCTTCTCGGATAGAGAAGAGGCTATCGCTTATTGGGCTGCGATGATTGGGACCTCATGCTTTTACGAAGAGAAATGGAGAAAGCAGAAGAGTTGGTTTAATATAACAAAAGTTACATTCCTATTATTATAATATTACAAGGAACGTTACATCTGAAATATTTTGTACGTGCTACTGTTCGCACGTTTAATGGAAGATTTTCGATAGATCTATCGACGACTAAAATATGAAATTAAAGAGAGGAAAGATTTATGACACAGTAAAGGACAGAAGCTTCTATTTAAATTCTTTACTAAAAGTCACTCGAGTCTTTAAAACAAATACACTACGGATAATTATCGATTGATCATTTCGACCACTTTGGTAGTTCCAGTGTTAAACTGGAAACACGTTAGAGGGACAATTATTTTCTATGTGAACACGTTTTTCCGCAGTTTTGTTACGCTCTCAAGAGATTAATAGGAAAAATATTGAACGACGGTGGGTTAAAAAAAAAACACTCGATCCCGATCTACGTTCGAATTAGACACGCTTTGCGCACACGCGCGCCCTTCTGAAAACTACAAAATTCGAATCCCCATTGTCCATCCATTTAAATCATTCCCGCTAGTCAGTCTGTGTCTATCCAGAACCTCTCCGAGTGGAACAAAAGAAAGAAAAATATTTGAACGGAACAGAAACGCGAAACAAACCTCGTCGAACAATGGAGAACAGGTGAAAAAAAGAGAAGGAGCGAAGAATAAGAAGAGAACGATATTCTAGACAGCGGTCGTACCGTTCGCGGCTTTCATTGGTCGTCCCTCGATTTCCACGGGAAACTCTCGTTTTCACGGGACGAGGGAAAGAGATTTATCGACTCCGTGAGAACACGAAAAGTGTCACAGCCAACCAACGAGCTTCTGGTTGAACCCCGGGATGAAGGGTGAGGAAGGCTGAACGACGGTGGGAGCAAGTGCAAAGGGTCGAAGGACTTTTCTGAAACGTGGAACTCATCGATCGGCCAACGAGGTGATCTCTTCTCTTTTTCTTCTTCTTCTTCTTCTTCTTCTTCCTTTTTCGCGACGGGACCCCTCTTAAGATTGCTGTTTGCAACGAGCTTGCCTGTCAAAACAAATTAATCGGGGATATTAATGAGGAAAGAAGGGAAACCGTAACGAGTGGGAGGGAGAAAGAGATGGAGAAGAGAAGAAATTTATTAACAGACAGGATAATTTAATTAAGGGTTGCGCGACGCGATGATCGATTCAGCATGGACGTTTATTTATTGTCGAAACAATTAAGACTCCTCCGGTATTGAATCCCCATAATCGGGAATATTGAATGTTGTCCCTTCGTCGTTCTGCGGCTTTCGTCTTTCCCTCGGCTTGCCCTTTGTTTCGTCACGGTGTGATACTTTTCGAGATAATTAATGAGCGTTCGATACTTGAAGCATTACTGTATTCTTTCATTAATCACGTAGCGGCGTTTTGATTGTTTTTATTATCTCTCGTGCGACTCGTGAATAATTAGATTTCGAAATTGATCTCGATTCACTCGTCGCGAGTCGCAGTAACTTCGACCGGAATTCTAAAATATCGTCGCGACGTTTTGCAATTGAAAATGTCGTCTCTCGAATCTTTCTTTTTTCTCTTATTTTTGAAGTAAATGCACGAAATTCTCTCGTTTTTTAATGGAATTAATGATAACTGTTGTTGTATGGGCGTCTTCCGCAAGATGTTCGAAAATGAAAACCATCCTCGACATCCCATTTTTCGTTCTCTTATTATGAAAGAAATCTTCTTTATTTTGAAGGAAAATTCAACAGCAGGATATAAAAGCTGCCATTCTTTACAATAAATCCCAGACACTATAATGTATAATTTTCAATTTTTGCAAAATTGTTTTCACGATGCATTCACAGTTTTTCGAAATTTCGTGATCCTTTAATTCTACAGTCGACCGTAAAACTTACGCGTTTTTTTGCCAGTGTACCTTCTCTTCTTGCCCATAATACGAGTCGCAACAAAAACGCCCGTATCGTCGAGGAGTTTCATCCCCCCCCCCCGTTCACGGTATCAGCGAGAAGGTTGTGGGCAACCGAACGCTAATTACGATCATAAAGTGAGGTTCGACGGGCACGTAGCCAAATCGTTCCCATCGTCATCGTCGGGACGATCCACGTCGTAAAATATTATCCGAGAAAATATTTCCTCTACCTCCGCGTGGACCTTCCAACCATCTTATATTCATGCTTTTGTTTCGCGTCTACTTCCTACGACCCTCGTTATTTTCGTTTCGCCTCCCTCCCGCTTCCCCATCCGATACTTTCAGCTGCATCGCGCCGCTTTTAAGGCCGTAATCATTTTGTTTTTGAATATTTCATGCACATCGAGATTGATCCGGTAGGGATCGGGAATTTTTATGGAAATAGACCTTCTTTCTTCTCTCGATCCACTTCTCTCTCTCTCTCTCTCTCTCTCTCTCTCTTTCTCTGTCTCTCTTTCTGTGTTTTACTTCCAAGCTTTCTCCCACACCTTTTTCTTTCTGTCGCATCACCCGTGCTTTAACGTAAGTAATCCTTTCGCCGTTTGTATTTGCATACATTCCCTCTGCGTTTCCGGGATACCTCCACGCGTTTCCGACCTTTCCCTTTCCTCCCAGTTTCACCTTTGATAAGACTCAATTCGCTGACGTAAAAACGGGAATTACACGGATAAGAGGTGTAAACCATTCTCCTTCTTTTGCAATATGGAAAGTTTATCTTTGTCCTGATCCTTTTCTACGTTTCGTTGTTTAAGTAAGTAAAATACTAAATAATAGCAACCGAGGTATAAATTTTAGTTACTAAACGCGTGACTAAATGTAACGTGAAATGCAAGAAAAGGACCACTTTGGTAAAGATAAAGCGTAGATATGCTAAATCTCAAGATGGACAGAAACATTAAAATTTCAGTAAGTTTCTTTCCGCGATAAAAATTTAATTTGGCAAAAGTAATATTTTCATTGTGAACATCTTTGTTGTAATCTGATTATTCATTCCGTTCGGTGTATACTAACTAGTTCTACGCGAGATTTTTATAACTACAGGATTTCCCCGTACATTCTGGTCTCCAGTCCGTTTGTATTTTATTACAATTTGATGTTCCATATAATTCTTTAATCTCCGAATGTGTTAATCTCTCAAATTCCATTTTCCTACAGTGAAAATCCCTTGACGAATTTCATATTTTATTACTTTAATCACATTTGAATATAATAACGAACATTTTAATCATTATGAGAAATTTATTAACCATTTTATCCCATCATTCGTTTTATTCTCTGCAGGATATTTTTTCGTATGGTGAATTGATTATTTCATATAATACTAACACATTTAATATTTATTATTTATTCTCCTTTCGTTATACACTCCCTTCGTCCCAAATTAGTTTGGTGCGTGAACTTTGTCTCAGAATTGTTGTCGCATACATAAAAAATATTAAAATATAAATAAAATTTGATGAAAATGGAAAACTCCTTTAATCTTAAATAATATTTAAACAGTATTTTAGCAATAAATACAGCTTTAGCTTTGTATATAATAATGCCACGTGATGGGCAGTTTTCACGTCTGATTGTGAGTTTCAAATAATAAATTAATACTTTTCGTTTAATTCTCGCTCCGAGGGAAAGACACGTTCAATCAATTCGTAATTTTACTTGTCATTACGCGATACTTTCTTTATCGAGCAGACGAGAATTTCGTTTCTCCTGGGTTTTAATATACAATATTGTCGTGTTTGCTTTCCTACGACGTCACGTATAGGTATTATTGATCTTTCGCGTTGAAGCAATTTTGATGTTTGTTATCACAATAGATCGTAAGAATTTCCTCCCCCTGCCCACCCACCCCACCTTCGGTATCGATATCGAAGAAGGAACCTCGCTGGTTTTATCAGCTTTAAGAAAAGTATTTTCTTTCTCGAGATACTCGTGGCCACCTCATCCACCGTGAGAGAGAGATATTGGCCGCTGTCTGGCTATCGATAGGGCTTTATTTTAGAATCAAATTGAAAAGTCATGGAATATTGTGTTATGGGGGAGGAACTGTATATTTATACAGGTATAGAGGTCTGTCTTAAATACAAATGTTATCTATATTCCCATTTCCCTTCGAAAACTCGTACAAGTCAGATTTCATACAAGTGTTAACTTCAACACCTGACTCTCTCGAGAAATATTCTTTATATAGCTGAGTGATTACTTTATCATTTGATTCCTCGAACGCGTTCCTTGTTCATAAAACGGAATATCAACTTTAACACCTGATACGTGGTCGTCCATCGTTTCCGCTGAAATTAAGTAGAAAGATCGCGTTGAAGATTTCCCACCTTCGGTTCAGATTCACAACACAATGATGGTGCTCGAATGTATTGAACATTTATGATAATCGTATAACTGTTTGAAACATGGAATGAGAATTTAAATTACGACTTACAAAATGATGCTTCACACTTGTAAAGAATTTAATGTCTTGTTTTCAATTTGTTTTCGAAATTTAAGAAAGTACACAGAGACGCGTGAGCAGTGTGAGAAGTAACCAAAGTGCGATAAAAAATTTATTGAAAGATTGACAAATATCTTCCAGCAGAACTTTTATAACAAATTACAAATTACAAATTGGTCGAGCCTCTAAAGTTCCGAAACTGTAAAAATCGAAAGTGATTCTAACAATGTTAATTCTTCCTAAAACTTGCTAAATAATTACGTAAAGAAAGTAATAATTAGGGGATCTGGCTATCGTTTCTCGAACTATTCTGCAGTGCTATATAGCAGCCTACGAAATATGTAAATACACAGTTCAATATCTTCTGTCAGTGAAGTTATTGGAAACACGGATTCTAAGAATCGTAATCATGTAAACGAACGTGTGACTGCGTGCTTAGGACTTGGACATTATGTACGCTGTTGAGCAGTATCGCGGAGAAACTCGGGGAGGTCAGACGTATATTTCAAAATCTGTGTGAATTTAATAAAGATTAAAAATCTTTAAAAACAATGTCGAGTGATAGTGAGAGTAAAGTTGTGGTAGCAGGAAGTAGTGCAGAAGAATATCGTGCAAAGGAAGAGGGTAAAGAGAAGCTCTGTTTGGGAACATTTTCAAGAAAAAGACGATACAAAGGCGGGATGCACGCATGGTCACCATGAATTTAAAACTAGGTATGTAAATACTACTGGTTTATTACGCCATTTGAAGCATATGCATCCAAACATAAGTATATGTACCAGAAAAGAAACTGAATCGATATCAAATTTGTCGCATGTACAAAATGATACGCGAAACATTGTTAAACCAAAAGATATAACAGAAGGAATTGCTCGAATGATGGTTCTAGATCTGCGACTTTTCGGTATAGTTGAAAGTGTGGTCTTTAAGGAATTATTTAAGCTTGTTCCCAGTCCTTCCCTAAATCCCAACTCTTTCGAGAATCCCGATAAATTTGAGAATTTCGAAATTTTCGGGTATCCTTCCCGGTCTCGAAAATATTTCGGGTTCTCGCACACTCCTAGTAATAATTATGTTCGTGGACAACGCGTTCAACTCGTCAATTATTGCACCTCATGTTCCAAGCACAATTCAGCTCAAACGAACGAGGAAGGAAAAAAAGAAAGAAAGAAAGAAAGAAAGGAAAAAGCAGAAAGAAGAGAACTCTTCAAGAAGTCCTCACTCGTAACAAGATCCTCTTACGCGGCGAAAAGAGGTTCTCTCATTTTACATTCGCGTCGATCCCGGCGTGGAAACGAAGCGTCTCCAGTCGTCTGGCTCCATCGGGCAATCTCGATTCCAAAACGCTGAAGAAGGCTAGATGTAGTGAAGAAAGGAAGGAGGATGACGTAGGGAGAGATACAGCGTCGTCGAAGACGGCTGCGAAGGATGAAGGAGAGAGAAAGAGAAAGAGAGAGAGAGAGAGAGAGAGAGAGAGAGAGAGGCCCATTGGCATCGCGACAGCGCGCCAAGTCCAATTAAGATGTTTTTCAAGCAGCCAGCTTTTAGCCCGCAGCAGACATCGAGGCGTCGCGACGTCTCCGTCTTCGCCTCACCCTCTCCCCCTCTGACCCCTCCTCCTCCCCCACGACCTCTGAATTCATATGCATACATGAATACATTTCGTCCAATCAACTATCCTTTCCGAGTAGCCGTCTCGAACGTGTCTCCCGTATGCACGCGCGTAGAGGGATGGAGAAGAGGGCGAGGGGGTTGGTTTTCTTTTTTTTTAAAAGATGGAAAATCCACAAGCCGCTAATGAAGGCTTCTCGTCCTTTAATCCTCAACGTTCCGTAATTAGGCTTTTTCTATGGACGGATCCCCGCGATGCCTTCTTTTTTCTTTTTTTTACTTCTTATTTTTTCTTTTCTTCTCTCTTTTTTTTTTTTTTTTTGCCGGCACTCGTGCAACTTCTCGAAGCGAGATATCGCGACTCATCGTGAGCTTTCCAGGCTTCGAGAGTGACAGGGTTGATGGATGGGGGTGTTTATAGGCTGATCCGAGTCACGGTGGTCGAACTGCTCGGTTGAAGAAGGGGACACGGATCGAGGGATGAAAATATTGGCTTAGAGTGTGGTTCTTATAGTTTGAATGGCAGGTTAGGACTGCGGCGAGGATAATTGTTGTTTTGTTTGCTAGAGAGTAGTGTTTTTTTGTCTCTCTTCAATATCTGACTGATAATTATTACTTGACTGGATTTTTATGTAGGATTAGATTATTGAAGTCGGTATACTTACCACTCTGAGATAGAATGTGGTAATTGACTCATTGTTAGATTTTATGGGGCAGTAATTATATTTATGTTGACACTGTAGAATTAAAAATTGTATGTTGGTTTTTGTACCTACAGTTCATCGATAAACCTAAATTTGAATTAAGAAATCGCCCGAGGCAACTAAATTAAAAAAGCATGTAAAAATTTAACAGATTGCAGCAAGAAAAATGTAATTTAACAAATTATAATAAGAAGAAGATTCGCTGAAATTTTCATCGAAAAATATAACGAATATGCAATGAACAAAGTCGAATTTGTGTAATGTGATAAATAAATATATGATACAGTAAATTATGTATAATAATAAATGAAAAAGAGTTAATCAGACTACCATTCACCTTCATAGTTAAGTTATCTCTTTCTTCTCTTCAAAGTTGTAGAAATTCTCAACGCGGTACAGTTAGAGCTTCTACGTAGCAATCGGAATAATAGCAGAGTTTCTAAACGTCGTTCCAAGTTTGTTCAAGTTTGTTGAGCGATTCTACGAAGTGATAAGAGAAAAAAAAAAGAAAAATTTCAAGCCAACGGGAACAATTGTTGTTCAGAGTTGCCAATCGATCTCGACAAACGTTTTGGGGTATTTTTACCGCGAAACGAAATTGGAGACAGTTTCGTGGAACCGACGTGCCCCTAACTCGGGAGGATCGTGGTGGTAATTGCATTCGAGGTTGAAAAGTTTCCTTGCCACCTTGAACGGCCGGTGATTAGCGTTTTCTCGGAATCCTTTTGGTCTTTCGTTGATTTTCTGAATTGCGGCTACGTTTGGTAGGCAGCTGATAGGCCTTGATAATTGTATGCAATTTGCGGGCAATTTTCTAAGCGCACGATATGAAGCCGCGAGGGGGTGAAGGAAACGTTGAATTACAGCCACGACATACCGATACATCCGTGCTTTCCTTTCATTATTCATCGGCAACTTGAGGGGATTAAAATTCTTTTGGAAAGTGATCCGTCTGATCAGGATAAGGACGTGAATTCTTTCGTAAGATTACCTTGCACTTTAAACGGTGTGGCAAATATCTCGAATGAAAGAGAAACATTAATTTCTTGATAGCTGTTAGTCTGTTATATTTTAAATTATCTTTGAGAGGTGTACAATATTAAAAAAAGATATATATATATACATATCTTGAGCTCGATCATAGACTATTATATCAATGATAGTCAATTTTTCGTCGTTATTGGTTTAATCACGCTCTCCGATAAATAAAAGATAGCACAATATAACACTCGAAGTTAATCCCTGCCTTCAACCTTGATTTCTGCTTGAACTTTAGTCGTCACGCGATCAGTGAATGGAAGAATTTCATTGGTCGGTCCGTGGAATGCCTCTGTTGGCCAAGGATTGACATTTCATTGTGGCCGGGGCAATGCTTTAAGCGAGGTAGCGAAGATTTATGAAGAGAAAATGCCTGCAGAGGTGGTTAGGAAATCTTCGAAATGGATATATTGTTCAAATTCTCCGACCGTTGGCATTCTCGAGAGACACGCGTCTGACATACTGCTTGATCTCTTCGAGGTATCTGTACGATCATGATAAATTCAATCATACGCTTCACCCTCTATTATAAAAGAATCAAAACACTATTAACATTTTTCTCATCTGGAGACAAAATATCTTTATTCTTCGTTCTAATTTATTTAAAATATAATTGTCTCTTTAAGAACAAATATACTTTTTTAAAATATTTATATTTTTTACAACATTTATGTATATTTAATAACACTTTAATATTAGTTTTCGCGTTATTTTGAAACATTTTCTAAAGAAAAAGAAGCACAGTTATTGGCCACCTTCAACTTCATCTCGATTCATTAAATGCACAATAGAAAATTCATTTGACTGAAGAAACCAATGAGACCGCTTTAAATTCCCAACTCGGGTAAAAAAGAAAAAAAAAAAAAAAGGAACTCCGAAAACAAGCTTCTCTCGATCGTCAGAAATAAATCAATCTTTCAGCAACAGAAACCTCAGAATCCTCGTGAAAACCTTACGATCCTTCTTTCCCGCCGATCGATCCAAGTAAGAACAACTCCCCGTGGCAATTTTCAAGCCGTTCCATCCGCCAATTAATTGTTTTTATCGAGGAGCCCCGGCGGGGCTAATCCGTCCTTGATTAATTCCATCCAGCGAAATCGGGTCCTCCTTATCGAGTGGAATCTGACGGAGCCTCCTCGTTGCCTCTGTATTTAATCTCCGCTGACTGACGGACAGTCTAAGACGCGAATCCAGCACGGAACGAACCTCCACCCTTCTCTCTCTCCCCCTCTCTCTCTCTTTCTCTCTCGTCAGCAGGGAACGACGAGGTAGAAAAACGAAAGAAAGATCCCCGACAAACTATTCGCAGCTATTCGCGACTAACCTGCAATTACGTCGGTTAACAAGAACCACGCCGAGAATGTGTATCCACTTAGCCTTGTCCGCTCCGTTACGAATTATTAGGCGAACCTCCTCCTCCTCCTCCTCCTCCTCCTCCTCCTCCTCGTTCTGGCAAGGAGGACAGGTGAATAATTAAAACAGGTGTCACTGAAACAGAGCGAGGGTGAAATTCAGTCGGCAAAGGGGATCAACAGCGACCGCGACGGAGGCAGGGTGGTGGGAGCTGCGTGTTCCTTCTCGTAGTGCAGACAGGGGTGTAGATGAACGCTCTCGAAGGTGGAAACGGTGGGACGAGGAAGGTTAGCGAGCAAGTAACAGCGTGCAAGGAAGACGAGCGTGAATCCGAGTGCGGCAGGGATGGAGGACGACGTAGGGTTGGAAGAGGGGGGACGAACGCGAGGCAGAGAGCTCCACGAGGCTGTGTTAGCTTCTACACTTAATCACTTTTGCTAATTGCAGAATGATTGCTCCGCGCTTGAAGTTTCAATAATGGGGTTGTTACACCTCCCTCCATGAGAGAGAGAGAGAGAGAGAGAGAGAGAGAGAGAGAAAGAGGATGAGAGCGAGAGAGCAGTCTCGTAACTGGTTGTACACCACAGTGGAGTAAGGCTCTCCAGTTATCACCCTTTCTCCTGTTATCTACCGCCTCTTACCTTACCTCGCTCCGACGCCGCTCTCTAGGTTCCCCACCTTTCCTCGAGCAGCCCCCTTTGCAACCAACCGTCTCCACCCTCTTAGCGGCCGCTTCCTCCAGGTAGCTGATGAATGCCATAATAGTCTACCTGCCTCCAGGTGATAAGAAAGTAATCATTCCATCTGGCTACCGTTATTCCATTAACTCCGAGGCGCTCGCCGACCAAGCTGGCCAACCTTCCAGCTCTCCCCCTCTCCCCCTCCCCCTCCCCACCCCCACCCACCCTATCGCGTCCATCCACTCCCCTCCACCCTGGATCGTAGCTTTCCGTGAAAACGGAGACGGAGAGACTGGCTGGATCCGTCAGGCCGCTAATTATGCAATTATATCGTTGGTTAAGGGGCGAGGCTTGGTGGCTGGCTGTTGGAAAATGAAATTCCACCGGGCGAGCGGGGGAGGGGGCTGAGCGACGTTATAAATATCGGGTTAATGTTGCGTCGCTTGACAAATAGCCGACGCCTGGACGCGATACGTTCAAGCGAGATACTATAAATCCTGGGGCGGGTGCTGGCGGACCGCGTCAACCAGCCACCAAACCGGCCCGGTATTTTCAGCACGGTTTTATGCACCGCGGTCGAGTCGGAGTATTACTGTCTCTCGAGGTAATTATCGACGCGATTATTGATAATTAGGGTCGATTTAGGGATTTGGATCGATCAAAGTCGAAGACGGTAGGTGTATCATTTTTTTTTCTTTCTTTTTGTTTGTTCATTTTGGAGGGAGGAGTTTGGCGGTGTTTGGCGTTGATGTTTAAAGTTGATTGTGATTCTGTTTAATTACTGATTTTCGTAATTTTATTTCGCGTTGGTGATGTTGCGAAGAGGAGCTTGATTAAATGCAGGATACAGAGGATACATCGAGGTGTTATATTGTCTGATAGAGTTACGATTACACGGAATATAATTTTCACCGAACATTCTGCGAATTTTTTTGAAAATCGAGACAGTGTAAAAGTATCTGTGAACCAACGAAACAATTATCTAGACCGGGTGAAATCGAATAATGTGGCATTGGATATTTAAAAAAATGTTTAAAAATTTAAAAGCCACGGACTTTGCACGTAACTTTTCAATAAAACTTCAAAAAAGTTTCTCAATATTTTTTCTCTTTTTCTTTTTTTTTTTTACTCACGCTTTCTCGTCTTTGCGCAAAATATCCCAGCAAAATTTAATCTCGAGACAACGTATTCCGCGTAAACGCAAAACAGATACTGTCTGCGGTGTCAGACACCGGCGAGCATCGTATCGTTTGCTTCATTTTTATCGCGTAATAAAGCATAATTTCGAAGAAAACTGGTTACTCTCCGGGCGATCGTAAAAAAAAGAGAAAAAAAAAGAGGAATTTCCTTGATCGAAGCTCTGGTTTACCAGGCACACACAGTGAACTGAGTGAACGGTGAAACTTCGCCAAATACCGGAGAGAATTTGAGACCAGCCCGTAAAACAGGATCAACATACCTATTGCAAATTACTTGGCTGTTCTATCGCGCGATGCGTTACGTTTCGTATATCTGTTTACTTACCTATGAATATGTACATTGTGGAGAGATCTCCCGTCTCTGGCCCGCTGTTTCATCGCTCTGGCTCATAATGATTTTACATTTTAATGGCGACCACGTAGGTACGAAGAATTGGAGCACGAAACGAATTAATATTTCGTTCTACATATTTTCCATCTGGACCTGCATCTCTAATAAACCATACGGGTTGGTTGCCCGATGGTGTTTGGTGATTTACATTTGTTTTAACGCCGAAATAAACGTGTTTGGCCGTACGTGTTTCGCCTCTCTCGCATAGAGAGAGAGAGAGAGAGAGAGAGAGAGAGAGAGAGGTGTGCTAAAACTATTGCTGTGGTCAAAAAGTAATTGCGCTTTTTTAATTTATTTTTTTTCAAATAGATGGACATGTATGTGTGTTTTAAAATGCAACCAACTTCATTTTAAAACGCAAATTCATTGTACAATCTGATGGCTGATTGCTCGAGTCTGTTTTAAAAAAAGGAAAATGCACGACTTAGTTGAATAGAAATTTGAAAGCACTGTCCCAAGAGTAAATCTGTGAATATTTCGAAAAGAGATTTTGGACGTAAGGAAACATAACGTTACTTTCCAATATCCCTGCAATACTTCAACTTTTGTCCTAATAGCTATTCTATTGGCATGAGAAAAAAAAAAAAAAAATAGAAAAATGAGAATAAAGCAGACACAGTTGATCAGTTTGATTTTTAAGTGATTAATGTTAATCATTATTATCGTCGCTGAATCAGTTGTTCGTCCTAAGTTCAGATCGTGCTTCAAAGATAAAAGGATTCAACAACGATGACGACACTTGACACGAGCGTATGAAAATCCAGTTTAGCTTTGAAGATGCTGACGCGTCAAGGAACACCGGTGTTAAATTGAACTCCTATTTCTGCGAGTAACGATTGAAAAAAAAAGAAAGAAGAAGAGAAAAAAAGAGGGTTGCGCGAGATCGTCGAAACGGCGAGCATTTACAAGCACCCCGTCGACAAAATCGTTAAACGCACATTTCCCTTCCGACAAACTATAACGCGCGGCAACACGTTCAACGAGTCGTTTGTTATCACTCGCGAAATTTACGGGCGGCGCGCTCCTTCCCCCCAAAAATATTTCCAACGAGTGCAGATAAACTCGAAAAACAAAACAGAAAAAGAAAAAAAAAGAAAAAAATACCAGCTAATACCCTTTTATTTCATTCCTCGCTTTTTCTGTGCGTCAACCCTGCTGAAAGGGGAGCGAAGGGAAATCCGATTTCGCGCGAGGAGAGGGTGAGAATCGAGGGACAAACGGGGTTAATTGCGTCGATATGGCGACGATAAAGGCGAGAACACACGATCTAAACAATCGCGTTGCCGCGAGAAACGCAATGCTCTGTGTGCATCGGCATTGACCCCGTAATTTTTAATTGCACTCGCGTGCCTCGCTATCATTACAGCGCTATCCACTCCCTCCCTTTCATCGTTGACACATAAAAAGAATCGTCCGTGAAAGGTTGCGTCCGACGATCATTGGCGAATCGTTCCTAGAAACGTTGTTTCTTTTAACGCGTAGGATTCGGTTGGTGTTGAGTAGACTTTTAGAATTTAGAGAGACGGACGTGGTTAGTGTCTGTTAATGGGGAAATTAACTAAGTGACTGTGCTTGAAAATGATTCTCAGACGAAAGAAAGGGACATAGTAATCTGTATATACTTTAAAGTATATAGTATTAGCCAAAAATTTGGATCAGCTCTCTTTTACAGAAAAATATTTGTATTTTATACCTATTGATATTTCAATATTCATATATTGCCAAATGTTAATTTCTGTATATTTCTGAAGTATAAAAGTAAGTAGTCGAAAACTTGGGTACACGTTTACTCTACATATATGTATTTTGTGCCTATTGTTAATTTCTATAATAATAGTATAGAATTCTATTATAATAGTATAGTTAATAATAATAATTCTATTATAATAGTATAGTTAATTTCTATATATTTCTCGACTATACAGCAGCAGATATGTTCATTTCCTAGACAATAAGCTAAAATGTTCTAGATAAGAAAATCACTATTCATATTAGAAGATCCATACACAGAATGTGTATCCGAAATTTAAATTTTAGCCACAGTGTGTATTAATTTATTCATGTTTGCATATTCCTTCTGCTTGAACATTCCTTTGTCCGTCGTTATCTATTAAAATTCAGATTCACAATAAAAGAAAAAAAAAAGACTTTCAAGGAGATGAAAGAAGAATTTAACAAGAACCTCAAAAGTAAAAATTTTAGAAATTTTTAGAAATAAAACGCAGTACGAATTTCACAAGTACAATAGAAATTTGAAGTCCAAGTCGCGATATATTTCTCAACATTATCGCGTACTTATGTGGCGAATATTTTATTGCAATATCGCCTCCTCGTTGTTAATTACTATTGCAGATCATCCAAGGGACGTTTGTTCAGGGGTGAAATTTTCACGACGGATCGGCCAACAACGTCGCGGCGAATATTCTGAATTATTATGCATTAAATGAAGATGAGAAAGTATCACGGAACACTTTGCTGGAAAACCGCGCGGGCGTGTATGGATCGTTGTACGAGAGTTTCTTTGTGTGCAACGTCGCGTGCCGTCACGGTGGCAAATTTCCGTGCTGACGTGCCTGGCGCGTCGGTTATACGAGTTGTTTATACGAGCAATAATTTATTACTTACCCCTACGACGCGTTGGATCGTTAATATCATAGACGTCAGTGCCATGGAAGACGGAGAACGCGACGGAATTGTATCGTGCTTTAAACGGAAAGGCGCGTGATACTTTCAACAGCCGCCAGTGCTGCTTCGGATCGAATACTCACGAGATGCTCGATGTCGTTCATATCGATTTAAAATAATTTAACAATGCAACGCGTGCCGTGCCGAGAACGTGTTGAATTGCTTCCAGCGTTTACTTTCGCCGCGCTATTGATAGTTTCGCTTCTGGAAGTATGTTTTTACAATTTTTATAATGGCGCAGAAACGATAATTGTCAAGAAAGAGTGTGTAGAGTTTAAGACATAATGCGTTGCAGTACAAAGCAATAAATTTAACTTCGAAAGTATTATTTCAACGAGCGTATGGATGAAATTTACATTACCAAGTGAGCCGCATAATATTTTTTAATGGTCAAAATTAGTTTGAAAAAGAAATATTTTACTCCAAATTATTGTTTATGTTACAGTAATATTAAATAATTTATTATATAAATTATATAATAGTATACAATAATATTAATAAATAATAATATTAATAAATAATATTAAATAATAATAATTTGCTTACAATTGCAAAGATATCGACGAACATTGTTAAATAACATAAATGCGGTTTTATCAGAACAATTATCACAGAATGTTACGACTTTTATGATAGCTAAAATTTTTTACGATTGTGAACCAAACTTCTTAACGTTATTTTAATAACGAACAAATTTTATAGCGTCTATTCACCGAATGTTTCACGAAAGAAACAAAGAAAAGTTTAAACCTCAGTACAACAACCGTGCTGCTTCCCGAAGAGTAAAACTCTCCTCGTTTCTCATTCTCGCGGTTCAAAAATATTTCACCTAATTTTATTATTTAATTTAAAAAAAAATGTTCAACCATTTCAACTGCAGCTCATTCCTCCTACGTCACGTCATTTCGAGCTACTGCCGCGGATATAACGTTGAACATCCATCTATGTGGATACAATGACCTACACTGTACATTGAGGTAATACTGTGCAAAACCGAGTATTATCTCGACATGTACGTGCATTTTATAATACGTACTTTCACGCATGGCGTGACATTGACGTTGCGCTCGTATTTTTCCACTCGTACGAGAGAGAAGCCGCTTATTTCCACGACGAAGTACGAAGTACAAATCCACCACCTGCCATCGTTATTGAAAAAAATCACGATCAAACTCGCAGTTATCGATTGAGAAACGAAATCACAGACGAGTTGTATGATTTCGATCAGTTCGACTAGTTTCACGTTTCGGTATTGAAAGTTTGACACTGTAATGGGTCTAAAAAATCATTCACTGGCTCTCCAACTCTCGTCGTTGCTTGAACGTAGAATCCGCTAAAAAAACCAGTGATTTTTCACTATGCCGGTGTTTTCTATACCCTGTCTGTGACGAAATCATATGCGTCACCACGAACGCACCATCTTACGATAAATTCGCGGGTTAAAAGACCGGTTAATTCGAACCAATTCTCGCATCGATACACGATTTCGCAGTTCGGGCGAAACGGAAGTTAAATTTCTCAGAGGAGACGGTGGGAAATGCCTGGGAAAGCGGAAACAGGCGAAAGACGCAGGGAAGGAGAAGAGAAGGGATGTGGGGAGGGTTGAGCTCCCTGTTGGCTCGCGTCGGCCGACGAAACGAGTTCGAAAGCCCTTTTACCGAATAAAAGTTGACGGGAGCGGGCGAGGTTCCGGCGTGGCGCGGAGGAAGGCCACGCCGGCGCAGGCCAGCCGGAAAAGTTGAAATTATAAAAATTTCAAATTTTCAAACGGGCTGACAGACGACAAGACGCGGCGACGACGACTCGCGACACCCCGCCTGGGATGGCCACTGTCGCGGTTTTTCGACCCGCGTATTGAACTTCGTCGAAACTTCCAGCGGCGGGAGAGAAATTGGAAACCGCCGGGGGGGGGGGGGGGGAATTGTTTCGCACCCACGTGCCACCGATACCCGAAACGACAGTTTCAACGTCAGCTGATAACGGGTTGATGACCGTGGTTGCGAGTTTACTAAAGATGTTTCCTGATCCTTTTTCTTTTTTTTTTTTTTTTTTTGGAGGGTTGGACGTTTGATTGTCACCCTCGTGAACAGGACAATTACAGGTTTCACTTTTGAGAATATACTTTACGGTCGATGGAGTAAATTTTATTTGAAGAAGAAAGACGAAGAAAAGTACTAAAAGTTATTCCGTTATTTCAATTTACTTTTTTAGCTTCCGAGAGACTTAATTATGGATCTCTTAATTTTTAACGCGTGGTATTATATATTTAGAGAGCTTGGAGGACGAGTGATCTGAAATGCAATCGATTTTAATTTCGTGATTAACAAATCCCTTGTACAGGAAGGATGTTCATTATACAAGCGAGTCAATTTTAAGATGGACTTTTCTATTATTTAATGTATCTAAAATTATATACTAAATATTATTTATTAAGTTAATTAATCATTAATACGTACCATCATAAAAATGAATAATTTCAAGAAATTCGTTCCTGCAGACGAGTAATAACACATCTGAAATAACATTATTATTCAACGATCGAAAATCGTTCCAAACTATTATTTCACCTGGGATGATTTGCACATCGAGGAGAGATTTTTTTTTTTGAATTTTAAACGAACGTAAACGAAGCGAAGCGAAATTTACATCGTACCTCTCTGTCGCGTCTACATCGTAACACGGCCAGTTGCAGCGTTTCTCAAATAACAGCGGTATATTTGATAAAATAACACGCGCCGATATTTCTGAAATCTGGCAATTCGAGAGAAGTAATTTCAAGATAGAACAGAGAGAAACGAGAGTGAACAGCGCTCGTTAAAGACGGGGCGAGAGAGATATCAAGCCTTGAGAGGAAAATTGGGGTGAATCGTTAACGTGTACCATTTTCATTTTGTTTGCAGGACCTTCGTTTTGGGGTCTTATAAATCCCCAGTGGTCTCTGTGCAGCAAAGGAAGGAGACAGAGCCCTATCAACATCGAGCCTGACAAGCTTCTCTTCGACCGCCACTTGAGACCGGTGGTGGTCGACAAACACAAGGTAATTTATCCAGTGTTCCTCAACGTCTGTTTCTTTTTCCTCCTCTCTTCTTTCTATTCCTCGTCGCGGCACTTTAACTTTCGAGTAAGCCGGTGTATTCAGGGATAAAGGAGACACCCGTGACACAAGTTTCGATTGTCATACTCTCGTTTCTCAAGAAGGATGGAAAACCCTTCGCGGCGATTGGTTTATTTTAGCAACTTCTGATTTATACGATATGTGTCGTTTGCAAAAGTTTGGATCGTAGTGGTTCGATTCATTTTCAGTATCGTTGAATTTAAAATATAAATTATTCTTCAAATTATTCGGCTGGCGAGAAAGTAATTGCCATTTTCATTTTCTAATGTACGTGTAACTTAAAATGCATATTCATTGTGCGATCTGATGCCTGATCGTTCGCTTTAGGGAAAGAAAATGCTTGAAACAATTCAATTATCCGCGTTCGTAAAAATTACGAGAATACGTAAAAATTTCGCAGTCTAATTAATCAGATTTCCATTTCCATTTCTGAATATTGTAAAAAAACAATTTTTTTTTTATTCAATTTAATGAAGGTAAATTTAATGCGCAGAATGGAGTACAGTACGATTACATAAGTTTAAAAAAAAACGAACGTATTAACTGCGCCAACATTTCAAGGAGGGAGGTGAGAGAAGGAAGAATGTAATTGATGGATACAAGAGCAATAAAAAACAATAATGATGAAAAAAAACAAAAAATAAAAAGCAGCAATGAATAATAATGGTACAGAAATAAAATCAAAATATTATCAGCTGCCACAGTTCCCATTTGCGGATCACGAATATGAAATGAGAATAAATTTCACGGCATTGATTGTTAAGCCCCCTCCCCCTCCCCCAAAGGATTTTTTTTAAATATTTATTAATTAATATGCTTTAAAAACATATCGGTTAAATCACGCTGGGAAGCAATTAAGCACTGAAACGCAAAGAGATTTAAATACAAATCGTCAGAAATATGAAAGAGGGACGATAACTAATAACCAAGTGAACAAAATTACGAAAACAGATTGAACGGTATTGTATATAATATATAATATATATAATATATGTAATATATAATATATATAATATATATAATATAATATATATAATATATATAATATATATAATATAATATATATAATATATATAAAACATATAATAATTTAATATTATTTATAATAAGGATAAGGTAATATATAATATATATAATATATATAATATAATATATGTAATATATAATATATATAATATATATAACATATAATAATTTAATATTATTTATAATAAGGATAAGGTAATATATAATATATATACACCATAAAATAAGTATCGACGCTTTTAAAAGATACTCAATGCAACTCCATCCTATCTCTCCATTCCTGTTTCATTCGGTGACATTCAAAAGATTTGCAAATAACTCGTTCTATCCTGCGATATTTGAAAAATAACTGAATGAAAAGGGGAAAGAACATGGCGTCCCTTTCGATCGAAGTTTAGAAACCGGAAAACGTAAAGTTTGGAAATAGAACGCAACGAGAGTGCGATTGATCCGGCGCGCGTTGCAGACACGTGAGATAGATTCAAGTGAAAATTAACATTTTTCGGATGATTTATTTGACTGGGTAAACCGGTATCACAGGTAGACGCATTCAGTTGAACGTGAGTAGCTACGCCGCGGCTATTCCCAGAGCTGTCGCCGGCTAGTAATGGATTTCGAATTCACCCTGGACCGTTCTCCACTTCTCCTTCCTATCCATTTTTCACCGGCCGCGGAGAGTTCGTTAGTTCGATAATAAATCCATTAATTACCTATCTGCCTGTTTAACGATCGTCTTACTCGTTCACTTATACCATGAAAAATAATAAACCGCGATCGGTTGAACGTTTATCGCCCTTGAGATATTATAAAATCATTGATTCGAATAATTCGACACTTTCTCCGTTCACTTCTTAATCTCTCTGTTAAATTATTCGAATCAATGTTTATTTCACAGGCGTTCAATTAGGCCTTTCGATTAATTTTAATTCGCGAATGAAATAATTTTAATTTTAACGCTATATAACGTTGAATTTTCTTTGACCAATTTCCTCCGTAAATGAACGTAATTTTAAGCCAATGTGTTTTCGTTCGATAATGTGCTTTTTACAAGAAATTGCGATTCTGCGTTGAATTTTTGCTTTAGAATAACTTTAAATTCAGATAGTTTCGTCAGTCGATGATTAGTTTGTTCGAGCTCTTCTCGGATGAAATTCTTTGGAATTTCAAGCTGACTTTCTTAAAAATTAAATTTTCATTGCTATGAACGTTTCGAAATATCAAGCACATACGTTATCAATTTCATTGGTTCAATTACGTAAAAGGAGAGCATCGAGGAATAGTCTGGCAGGGAGATTCTGGCTTCGAATTCCAGGTGGAACTTCTCTCGAACCCCTTATTACTCAATTTATCTAACCGCAAGCCACGCTGAGATTCACCGAAAAGATGTTCATCTCCATCTCGAACTCGCTTGATCACTAAAACGGTCACATATTACCACTGGTTCACCGAGGATCCAGAATTTCTAATATTTGTTATTTGTTATTTATTTCATTTTGAAACAATTACTCCATCGTCAAAAATCGTATCTTGACAAAAGATTTTATCCCTAAAGTAATATGAATTGATCAGAGTTTTGAGATTCTTTCAAATTCCTGAACTTTCTTAAATAATTATTATCTTAAATAACAATATCGAATTTACAAATTGTAGATTAGATTGTAGGATTGGATTAAATAATTAGACTGCGAGTTTTTATATATTTACGACAATTGGAAAAATGCAGTGAATGCGTATAATTCAATTTTTAAAATTTATAATATTTATAATATTTAACGATCAAAATAAAATTTGGGCTGCATTTTTTGAAATATGAAATACATATCTTGAAACATCAGTAACATAAAATTTCACGAAAATTCAAAATCTACCAATAATTTAAAACTCCCGACTCGTAAAATTTCACTGATAATATTAATTTCAAGAAATTAATCGTTTCTCGTCGTCACAATTTACACCAGATTAACTATTACAAAATCTTTAATATTAATTACAATCTTTTAACATATTTCAAAGTATAATAATAAATGATTTATTAATGGATATAATTCCAAGTCAAATGTGCGTTAGTCTCCAAATATTATTATGATTCGCTATAAATTTATAAATGTAATAAAAGTAGCAAAACAATCAAAATATCAATTTCCACTTGGGCTTCATTTTTCTAGAATACGAAACACATATTTCGTGAAATTCCACGAAGGCCCGTCTACCAAAAATTTGAAACTGGCGGACTCGGCAACGAAATTTCACCTCGGTAACGTTGATTCCAAGAATCTCTTGTTTTCTCATCGTAGCGATTTAAATAATTCTGCTTCGAACCAAATTCGCTTTCAAGCGAATGGCAATTTCTTCGAAACAAACTTCATCCGACCGTATATAGACCAAAATTGGTGGTAACTGCGAGATGGATGGGGAGGGGGAGGAGGAAAAAAAAAAAAAAGAGCGATCATTGATTTCACAGATGCGACGACAACAACAGGGGAAGGGTTATGGGGGATCGGTTTCATCGTCACTCGTCTCCCTTCCGCTTTTTTGTTCGCCTCGTCGGGCTGGTTTTATCGAACAGCCGCGCCGCGCGTAGATTGCACGTGTGGAAATTAACGCGGCGGCCGATTTACGCGGGGAGGGCGGCCCATTTTCCACCGTGAAATTGATGCGCGTCGCCGCACCGTGACGAGTCACGTAAATATTGTAAATCTCGCCGATGCGACTTGCGAACAGCGACGAGCCGCCGCTTGATTAATCGTCGAACTGTAATTAATGAGGGGACACCGGAGACTGCAAAAAGGCGCGATTTTATTGTCGGGAATATTCGAACAATTGTAGAAACATTATGAATATACGTGAATATATGTGAGAGAAATAATAAAATTAAACCTACGTGATTGATTATATTACAATAAATAGTTCATCAATACTCTCAAGGAATAGAAGGAAGTGAAAAAGCCGACGCAGCAGCAAAAGAAGCCACAGTTCCCTCACTTATTAATAATCGCGATCATCTTCCAATCCGCTGCGACGACCAAATAATCCACTGCGAAAAAGTAGCAAAAAATGAATGGAACAGTACATGGAAAATAACTAAAAGCACAAAAGTATCCAAGACTTTCACTAGCAAACACCAAACCTTACCAACAGGAAAGAAGGAATAATTATCTCACGCCTAAGAACCGGTCATACCAAGCTGACACCTGAACACAAACTCGAAAAAACTACACCACCCACCTGCACTCATTGCAATAACCATCCAATAACCCACATACTGCACGAATGCCACACCATAGAAATCCAAAGACAGAAATACGGAATCAACGCAAACATAAACCTGACTTCTCAAAATGACGTACAAAGAGTATTAAAATATCTCAAAAACATAAACTACTACACACATATCTAATGGCACCGTCGTCGCTAATGATCTCGCTGTCGATGCGACATTAAAGAAAAATAAAAAAAGAAGAAGAAGAAGTTCATCAATACTCGTATTAATAGTATTTAAATGTTAAATAACACACGTAACATATACTTCTACGACAGGTGTTCGAATATATATATAACAATACGGATCTTCTCACATTTTAATCAAACTTCGAAATATTTTCTAAAAGTCAATTCGTTGGAAAATAAAAGTGTAGAGTGAAAGGAACAAAAGGATCGGAAAAAGGAGGAAGAATAAGAAATGGAAAAGGGAGAGTGTTTGCTTTTGTCAAGTGAATATTCATCGAGGAAGAGATTGGAGTTCCACTTTTCAAATGCGAGCCGGAGTTTGCGAGAATTCTTGGAACGGTCGAGCTCCACTGTCTCGTTCCTTTTCAGACGGCGAAGCAATTTGTTTAACGGTTCGACGACACATCGTTTTACGATTGTATTGTAGACACTGTCGACACGCTTGAAACACGATCGAACAGATATTGGTTTTCTCAAGAAGTGAGGTTTTTAACCTGCAACGTAATGACGTTTGAATAATCAAATTCTTTCAAGGAGCAAAGTCTTCAATTTATTTGAAGAATGAGATTTTGGCTTGTTAAGAAAGTATTAGTTAAATGTCAAGGATGTAAAATTGTTTTCGTAAGTTTTCACAGACAATAAAGAGTTGCACGTCGAATTAATAAGAGATTATTCTACTTGGCTGATCGAGTACTCTATTCATTTTTGTTATTTATATGTTGTATCCTAAAGATATAAATATATATCTTTATATAGAAAATCTTAAAACTGCGGAATGAATTCTGCAAACAGGGAATAATAAATTGTATGTCTGACTAATGAAAGACTATTCTACTTGAGTGATCTGACTTTTTAAATTTTTCTTACGAATTTGCATCTGCGGTCGAAAATCTTGAATAGTGGTAGTTACTATGAATAGAGAGTTGTATGTATGGCCACTAAAAGCTGATTCTGTCCTTTTAATTTTTATTAGTTCACATCATTAATCGACAATCTTCATCAGATAGCGATTTTTGCTGCAAGCAATAAATAAGGAATCGCTTGTCTGACCATTGAAAGACTACTCTACTTGGTCTTGAACTCTTCTTTTCTAAAATTTGATTTATCAATTATTATTAATTAATTGTATAATTTTATAATTATTATTTTATTATAATTTTAATTATGTGTGTACCTCTTTTGATCAAGCAAATTAATGATCACGTTTCACACGATACCAGAATTATTTACAAAAATTCCGAGTTCCGTATCTGAATCATTAATTTTATGCGATCCATTGCAACAGCCCGAATCAGTATAAATCATTTTGCATTTATACATCAAGTTGGAAAAAAGAAAAACACTTATTTACGTGTAAAATTTACATTTGCATACAGAAATCCCTCCAGTGTGACATTTGCTATAATTTTTCATTAAAACGAAACAAAACTATCCGCGTCGTCGCGATAAATTTCCAACGAATCCGCGAGGAGCCATAATTCTTCTACTATTTTTCGAATTTATCAAGCTTCGAAAGTGTCTCTCTGTTAGATAAACTATTCGCGCGAGTAATGGGGATTGCAGGTCCTTTTTTTATTCCAGGTCGGTCGATTAACGATAACTTTTTGTCGGACAACGTTACTTCTTGCCGGTCTCGAATGCGTGGCTTTATCGCGTATTCGCGTGACGTAACGCGACACGAGAACTCTGCGTCTAGAATTCTCGTAGGACTGCGAAAGTGCAGTTGCGGAAATTGTTTTATGGAAATCGCTTGGCGAGAGCTGCTTGTATCCACCGTGGAATAAACGTCGATACACTTCGACACGAGCCGGCGAACATTTAGGAGAGACCGCTATTACCGATTTCTTCGTTGAAAGGCCAGTTTCGCTAAACTGACCGTTATCGATAAATAATCTCGCTTCCTTCTTTAGATCCGGGTTTAATTCTCAAGTCAATATCGCTGGATTACAAATGACTGTACAATTTGTTCGTTAAGAATACATTCTGTTCGTTAAGAATTTAGGTTATTCAGTTTTACTTTATGTTTCACAAGGGTTTCTATTATCGATTTCCTCGATGGAGTGATTGAAATGGATTTTCGCTGAATTGGAGAAGATTTACTGACCGTTATAATATGAAAATATAAATATAAAAAAGAGAGAAATGAAAATAATTAAAGGAAGGGAAATATATTTTTGTTTATTAACTCAAAGCTTGTATCTTGAAGAACTGATGCAACTGACATTAATATTGACCGTTAAAGGAAACGAGATTAAAGATATATATTCGAGAAACGTGAATTTTTAATTTTATTCAACTTTCCGATATATTCGACGTGCATCGATAGTCTCCCGTTACAACGGGCGCAATTAACATAGAGACTATTGATATATTCCGTATTTTTTAATCATGATCGACACATTTCCACGCGAGATAAAATCACCGAATTCGCATTAACATGCAAATGCGTCGTCGTACGACGAATGAACGCAGAGGCGATCTGCTCGAAAAATATCGGATTTTTCCCGTCGGTAGAACGGTATCGGTAAGAAAGTTGCCAAAGTAATTAATACGTAATTTCGATGAAGAACGATAAAACTGAATCGTTGTCTTCGTTCAGAGGAAAGAGTGGAATTAAAAAGTAGCGGCCAGGAAACTTTGACGGTCGCATAAATCGAACGAATCGAAGCGAAGCCCGATAATTTGAAATAGAACTCGAACGAGCAATTGACGGAAATAATTCGATTCCAATAAAGTGAAATCTTTCGAAAATTGATCGTGGCTCGCACGTTGAGTATTGGAAAATTTTATTTGAATTCAAAAAAATAATTACTGTCGACATTGTTTCCAAAAGTTTCTCAAAATAATTGACGAATTATATAGACGACTGATCTATTGTTATTAAATAATTGTCAACGTTGTAATTATTGTTTCAAAATTTTCGTGAGATAGTGAATGAATTATGTACAAATAACAGAACTTTATATATATATATAGAACTTTATGAATACGACGATCAGGAAACAAGAACAAACGTATTCTTAATAATTTCGACATATGTTCTCTGATAAACGGGAAATTCATAAAGATGAAAAAGAAATACTGAATGATCCTAGCAAAATTGAATAAACTAAGATATTCTATCGCTATTATTTAATTCGATACAAAATTACAGTATACAGTAGTCACATTTTTAAACTCAAAGTTTTATATTCGAGCGCTACGAAATTCTGTAAAATTAAGTTACCAAATTCTCCGTAACAAAATATTCGTAATAAAATTACATAAATACCACGTAAATACTAATTAGTATTTACGTAAAATTATATATAATATATTATGTAATATAATATTAATAATAAACATAAATTCAAGATTACTCGAGTCCTAGAACAATACACGTTCGCGGGTCTTCCGCGGACTTGCACGAAAAAAAAATTACAAGTTTGCAACTTCGAACGCTTTGACAATTCCAACTTCACGGGCGATTTTCATGAAACGAAGTGACGCGGAGTAACGCGTTTTCCATCTCTCTCGTGAACTTTCAGAGGGAATTCTCCGCAGTGAGAGGTCGTGTGAACGTCGTGGCGGCGGGTTACGGGGTAAGGCGCGTGGAAAGCGCGAAACAGAAGGCCACGTGCGCTTTGTCCGATTTTCGTGAAAGCTACTACCATGAAACGGTCTCAAAGGCGGGACCTTTCGTTTGTTACGCGAAACGTGCCAACTGGAATCGCGGCGCACGGATACGATAGAAACGAATCACGTGGCCGTCTCAGCTGACACGGTGATTGCCGGCACGTGACCAGAAGTTGCGATTCTCGATGCCCACCGGAACTTCCTTCGGACTGTCTATTGCCTCGGCGAAGAAATGACCGCTGCGTCCCGATGAATTCTCCCCGCCCCACCCCCATACCGAGGCGATCTTATTGCTTCTCTTTTACCCCGGATTTTATGATTTCTACGAAATTCTGCAGCCCTTGATTCGCTGTATTTGCGCGAAAACGATGCCCGACTGGTTTGAACGACATTTCTGCTACCGGATGAATAGCTCAATTTATTTTGATAATACCGTTTGGTATAGTTGGCGATATTATTAGATGGATTTCTTTCCCTCTCTGCACAAAAGTTTATTTATCGTGTTGCTTAATAAATTGTAAATTTTTATTTGCAAACGAGGAGTTCCTTGACGTTTGGGAAATGGGAAATGTCTGTTCTCTTTCGTAATCGAAGCACAGATCGCATGTTCGTTCTTCGAATGGCCTCTCGAAGGTCTCTCGTAATGTCTTGCATAATAGAAAAATGAAGGTTTTTCGTCGAATCGTGATGGCTTCATAAAAATTAGAATTACAAATTCTTTCTAGTAAAACTATCTGAACTTTCAATAGAACATTTTACGAATTATCGTTATACTAATTTTATATTTATTTTAACATATTTTGCACCGCGTCGCTCGTATATAGAAACATAGGGAGATCTTTTCATTTAGAGAATTCGTACATCTTTTAATATACAATACTGAACAAATAGAATATAGAATGAATGAAAGTAACTTGAAGAATCAAACAGGAAAACACTTTGCCAGAGAACGTGTTAACAATACCTAGTAAAAGATTTTTATGAACATGTGAAATTTTATTTCTATATAACACTGAAATCGCAATAATTTGTAGAGTTAAGAAGAATTAGAAGTTGTTTTAATTATCGATTATTCCATTTTCAGAAAAATAAAAACATTCTTGCGATAACATTTTACAATTAAACTCCTTTTGATTAACTTACGAGGATATCATATATTGTTGACTTTATCATAAATATAAAAATAATAAATATAAATATAAATCATAAATATAAAAATAATAAATATTTAATATATAAATTATAATATATATAATATATATATAATATATATAATATTTAATATTTAAATATTATTTAATTTTATATTTAATGTAAATATAAAAAAGAGAACATCTATGCCTTACAGAACTTGGTTAACTCATTTTTTTCCCAAAGTGGACTTATACCACTTTCAAGAAAGAAAACGTCTCGTGTGATACATAAATAACGCATAATACATAAAAAAAAAAAAAAATATAATATAAAGAACAAAGATCAATATTGTTTCTTTACAAATATCCGCGGATCTGTACAAACCACAAACAATAACACGCTCGTGTTAGAGTTTATTAAAACAGAAGACATAGTACAGAATGCACCAAGCGAAACAGAAACGAGTCGAAGTTTCAGCCGCTGAAACCACACGAACTGAACGGCAACGGCTGCGAGAAAATGCATCCGAGAAAGAGAGAAACGAGAGCGAGCGGGAAAAGTCTCGTGCATAAACATCAAGTGGCGGCCAATAAAAATAACGCAGGGGCCAAAGGTGGCTCGGTGGCTCGATGATTAAACGACTTCGTTGCTTTCCTCTTCCGCTCGGGACTTCATTGTTCTCGCGGAGGGGAGTTGCCGAGCTGCGAAGCCGCGGGACTTCAAACGAGCTTCAGGGGCGCGTCATTTTTGAGTTTATCAAACAATAACACTCACGGCGAAGTAGCTTTCGCGCAAACACTCGTCGCCAGCCTTAAAGCTTCGCAGCTCGAGAGTCGTTTGTATTCCCACCCTTTTTCTTCTCTTTCCCTTCGTTTCTTCTGCAACCCTCCCACACCGAGACCACCGCCGAGTCTCGCTTCCGCCTGCCACTCCATCATCCACCAGTGTTGCGATACACTCTCTCCGCCGCGATGGAAACTGCGAAACGTTTCGAGACTTTTGTTTTTTAACGTTGTCAGGCTACACGGTTCTACCAGGCTTCGCAACCTGGCCCGCTGATGAAATAATTGAAGCGTTTCTTCGCTCCGGACTTGACCGAAGTGGCGCTATAGAGTTTCTAACTCTTAGAGATGGTTCTACGTTGTGGCTAAAGTTCGAGAGGAATGAGTTGCAACAACTTGCTCGGATTCCTTTCATATCATTTCGAGGATATAATCATTTCTTTGGTTGCAGATTCGTTTTGTTCTCGCAAGAAGAAGTAGACCATTTGATTAATTGATTAATTGATTAATTTATTTTACTTGTAGACAGATAGATCATTTTATTTTTCGGCTTCACAGCCATGAAAGTGGACTTGGTTTACATTTCTCTATTTTTTTCTTTTTTCATTCTCTCTGTTTCTCTCACTCTTCACTCTTCATATCTGTTATACACTCTATCTACCCTATACTTTTGTGCCATACTTAACAATTTGACACTGACCTGCACTATACTTTTATGCTATACTTAACAATTTAACCTCGATTGTATTGTCCAATTCCTCTTTCGCTTATCCTAGATTTTATTTTCTATCTTATTGCTCTTTTATTTTCTATCTTATTGCTCTAATTGTTTACCCTACGAATGTACCACGTATTGTCTTTACTTTACACTTTTGGTTGTCTTTTCACTTTCTATTTTTTAGTTCTTCTCCTTCTCGTCTCCTTGACCTTGCTTCTTTTTCCCATTATTTTATTTGTATATTAGGTTTATGCGTGCACAGATCTTATTATAAACCAATAGTGTTATAAAAGAAAAAAACAATTTTAACCTGTTACTTACGCTTCATCCAATTAATTTGGGAATATCCTGTTTTATATGTTTTATATAGTAATATCTTACACATAATATATATGACATTTTATATATTATTATGTATTGAATATATAAAATGGGATGTATTGTATATATAAAATAATCTTGTTTCATTATGTTTTATATAGTAATATCTTACATATAATATATTATTATGTATTCTATATATAAAATGGGATGTATTGTATATATAAAATAATCTTGTTTCATTATATCAAATATAATTTTATATATGTATATATGTAAAATGTGTTTGAATATTCTTTTTGCAGCTTCTTTTTTATTGCAAGATGCCTGTTTCCATTATTTCTATTCCACTCAAGTATTTCTTAATTAGTTGTATATGAGGCATTCTAGTATTATCCTTTTCTCTGTATGTGCTGAGCAAATTGAGCTCTATTTCTTCTTTCTGTATTGTTTCACTCTTTTCTCGACATACTGATGATAATCCTAGTTGGACTATTATTAATTAGTCCTTATTATTAATGGTATTTTATACTTTGAGTATTTTTCTTCGTCTCCTAGGCGATGCGTTTTTACTTTCTTGCATTTCTTGAACTGCTATGTGGAGTTTCTTTGCCATTTCTTCACTTTTTTTTATTTTCCTCTGTTAGAAGTGGATTGTTTTATATTAATATTTGCAAGAACTGGAGTTGAAATTAGTTTATTCTATACTATATTTCTTTATCAACTTTCAATTCTATAATTTAATTACCAACAATTAATTTTTAATTCGACAGTCAATTTCATAAATCCCTTCAAATGACGAAACGTCTTCGAAAATCAACCTAGCTTCTGCAGAAAAAAAAAAAAAAAAAAAAAAAAAAAAAAAAAACAAAAAAAAAAAAA
>NW_025110071.1:807094-819696 GCF_011392965.1 Frieseomelitta varia
CTTCAAAAAAAAAAAAAAAAAAAGAATAAAAAAAGTAACATGATAAGAAACAAAAAGAGAAAGAAAATCGTTAGGAGGATGCTTTTCTTCGCTCGATTATTAGGCATGAACAACGCGCCTGACCAACCGACGCGAATCAAGAGATGACGAGGAACGACTTCCGACTTCCCTTTGGACGCTTTTGTACCTTCCGGACGACGAACGTTGGATATTGCAGGGATGAATGACTCGAGGGTGGTACCAAACAATGAACATACCCTGGTCTGTAGCTGGTTTCAAAGCGCAGAATGCATCCGATGTGCTCGCCTCGTGAGAACGCGGCTACTTGCGTCCGGAAAGATTGACTCGGGCCAGCGGGAAGTTGGCACGAGGAGGAGGTGGATGGAAAGGTTTGGTGCTGGTTCAAGGGGTCGAAAAGAAGGAGAGAAGAGTGAGAGAGAGAGAGAGAGAGAGAGAGAGAGAAAAGACGAACAAACGATCCCACGGGTGCGCGTTTAAACCTATTCACGGGCATTTCCGTGGAAGGTACTTTGTGTCCTGCCCGACAAATTCGAACTATGCGCGTTTCTTTTCCCCCCTCCCTCCGCCCAGACGACCCGGCGAAACACTCTGCATAAAGATGAAACGTTCCTCGTGGAAATTCCGCGTGAAATTTCATCTCGTGCCCCTTGACAACGAGGAACTTCGAAATGTTGCGCCAGTTTTTCCGCGAAAACTGCCGCTTCCGTTCGGGAAATTTCTGCGGATTTCGAATTGCCTTTGAAATTTTCACGCGAGCGTCGACGTGGAGCGCGGATTGGGATTATCGAGAGTGGTAACTCTCTTGAAGGTGTCCCTTTTTTTTTTCCTTTCTCTTTTTTTTTAACACGTTGATCGCCCATATGTAGATGACGATCTTATTTTTACATTTTAAGGCAGGAAACAGTGTAATGATATTTAGTAGAAAAATTGAGTTCTCAATAGTAGATCGTTTATAAAGTAAGCAAATTGAGTTATCAAATAACAATGTAATAATATAGTAAACTTTTGTAAACTGTTTCGAAGAAGTCATAACTATATTATTTACATAGAAATACATTATAATACAATTGTTACTTGTGATATATTAGAAAATTATGAAATTTAGAGCCCTCGTTTAAATTCTCTGAATGATCTATATTTAAGTAATGAAAAAAATATGTAAAAATTTGACAAAAAAAAAAATGTGTTTCTAATTTGACAAACTAACATTGAAGCATGCTCGTGTTATAAACTTAACAGAAAACAAAAGCATAAAGAGAAGAATAAAAAGTAAAAACATAAAAAAGCATAAAAGCAAGAAGATGCCTAGGAAGAAACCTGAATCCGTGGTTCCATAAAAAACCTACTCGATCTGCACTCGACGTGTGAAATAGTAATAGTATGGTCTACGAAGATTTTTTTTGTTTAGGGGGAATTGTAATTTATTAGTTAGTTTTGAGAGTCGAATAAATCAAGAAAATTTTAATCTAAATTCGTATAATTTATGAGTCATGGGGATTGATGTTGTTCAACATCAATGAGGCATTTAGTGTTACGTGCTAGATGAGAGGGAAATTATGACAGTGTTTATGACGTTCGCGATGTTGTAACATGCCGTAATAGTAGTTAGTAATAGTAGGGTTAATCTTCATCGCACTGTTCTCTGTTATAATACACGAGTGATGAATTGATTTGATTCTTGGACATTGACGTTACAAGTACGGTGTACGCTCTCTCGCTCAGAAATCATTTTTATCTTTACTTCTATTTATTTATTATCACAAATAAATGACGAAGTTATAATAGAAGAAATTTGCAGAGTTATAATAGAATTTATGAGATAGAGATGTGAAATTTCTAACAGAATATGGTGAGGTTACATTAATGAAAAAAAAGAAATTAAATAGTCACGATACTCTTTCATGGTTCGAACAAATTTTTCCGTCGAACGGAGACCAGAATCGATATTTCTATCGAAGAAGTAACTCCGTTATGGGATTTCGTACGGTTATCTTCGCCGGTGTAAGCTGTAATTCAACGCGGGAGCAGAACACCACCGAAATACACCGGGACAAGTTATAGGTATCAAGGTTTTGCCCTTTGTCACGCAGTTCCTGGCCGCACATGCACGCTTCTACCCGGAAGATTAATAGTTACATTACAGGGATGCGTCAGGCCAGATCCATTTGGGCCTGTATCGCGGTACTTCCTTAGAAATTAATATTCTAAACAGCCCATTAATTCCGCGGACACGCGAGACTTGTCGCATTAATAATCCAAGGATAATTTGCCACCTCCCGCGGATACCGAATACCGTATACAAGTACCATTTTGGAAAACTTGAGCATAAGCTATTACGCGTTACACGTTGTATATGTAAGTTACTCGTGGAAGGTGGAAGTGTAGCCTCACTACTCTGTTTAATGCTTAATTTCTACAGAAATATTGTCGATCATCCCAGTAAGTTTTTTCTTACAATTTGCAAGAAGAAAGAATCATATCATCGTGGTGTTTCCTTAATATATAAATATTATTATTGTTATATTAATATTATTTATTTCCTTAATATATAAATATTCTGAAAAGTCTATTAATTCCACGAGACTTGTAATTTGTCATTTCCCGAATATCAAATGTACATAAATACCATTTTGGTAAACTTGAACATAAGCTACTATAAGTTACTCGTGAAGGTGGAAATGTAGCCTCACTACTCTGTTTAATCCTTAACTTCTACAGGAATATTGTCGATTATCCCACAGACTGATTTTTCTTACAATTTGCAAGAAGAAAGAATCATATCATCGTGGTGTTTCCTTAATATATAAATATTCTGAAAAGCCTATTAATTCCACGAGACTTGTAATTCATTTCTCGAATATCAAATGTACATAAATACCATTTTGGTAAACTTGAACATAAGCTACTATAAGTTACTCGTGAAGATGGAAATGTAGCCTCACTACTCTGTTTAATCCTTAACTTCTACAGAAATATTGTCGATCATCCCAGACTGATTTTTCTTACAATTTGCAAGAAGAAAGAATCATATCATCGTGGTGTTTCCTTAATATATAAATATTATTATTGTTACATTAATATTATTTATTTCTTCAATATATAAATATTCTGAAAAATCTATTAATTCCACGAGACTTGTAATTTGTCATTTCCCGAATATCAAATGTACATAAATACCATTTTGGTTAACTTGAACATAAGCTACTACAAGTTACTCGTGAAGGTGGAAATGTAACCTCACTACTCTGTTTAATCCTTAACTTCTACAGAAATATTGTCGATCATCCCACAGACTGATTTTTCTTACAATTTGCAAGAAGAAAGAATCATATCATCGTGGTGTTTCCTTAATATATAAATATTATTATTGTTACATTAATATTATTTATTTCCTTAATATATAAATATTCTGAAAAGCCTATCAATTTCACGAGACTTGACATGTCATCAATTTGTCATTTTCCGAATATACATAAATACCATTTTAGTAAATTTGAACATAAGCTACTCCTGAAGGTGGAAGTGTAGCCTCACTACTCTGTTTAATCCTTAACTTCTATTGAAATATTGTCTTCCCCCAAGACCGATTTTTCTTGCAATTTGCAATCATCAACGAGTAGATTTTTTGGATGATTTCACGAGAAAGAAAATACAGTGAACTAATTATAAAATTTGAGATTAGGTTCATCAAAAATGAAATTCTTCGTCATTTTTAATATTTAATTAGAAACTTATGAATATTACACCGAGCAGGCAGTCTCGAAAATAACTTTCATCGAGAACTGACAAGTCCTTTTAAAAATTCACGACTGCTGAAAGTTATGACAGAACTATATGATAACGTCGTTATTAAAATATAATATTTAAACTATAAAATACATCTAGCACGACCAATTAGTTAAAAATATACTATCGACGAATCTCGACGAAACAATTACGAAGCAATCTAACTTTTCTATTTAACCATATTCCATCTCTTCATGCAGCGTGTTCCAGATCTCAACCATTAGACTTTGTCAACATATCAGAGATTAAAGGCACAAAATATTACATACCTCATTGTCTTTGTTTTATGGTATGAGATATGAAAGAGAAACTAATGTAAGCCAAGCAATCAGAGATACTTTTAATAATAACTATTGATTTCAAACTATCTTTTTTACTGATTTACAGTAGTTCAGACTGATTCACACAAATTATTTGAAATGACCACCTCTTGTCTCTAATCGTGCACCCACCGAATATCAGCAAAATTGATGATAATAGCAGTCTCTCTACACAAAAGTATCCAAGACTTTCACCAGCAAACTCCAAACCTTAACATTAGGAAAGAAGGAATAATTATCACATGCCTAAGAACCGGTCATACCAAGCTGACACATGAACACAAAATCAAAAAAACTACACCACCCACCTGCACTCATTGTAATAACCATCCACTAACAATCACCCACATACTGCACGAATGTCACAACGCAAACATAAACCTGACATACAAAGAGTATTAAAATATCTCAAAAACATAAACTACTACACACATATCTAATGGCACCGTCGTCGCTAATGACCACGCTGTCGATGCGACATTAAACAAAAATAGAAGAAGAAGAAGACGAAGAACAGTCTCTCTGATTTCTACTATCAATTCGTAACGTTATAACCTTTTGCACTTAAACACACCTTCAATTTCACGCAAAACCCATTTCACGCAAGAGTTACTTACATTTCAATGAATATAGGAATAACGTTCCAACTCTTCGATATTCTAGTAGTTCTGAATAAAGACGAATCGACTCGTATAACACATTTTACTCAAAATAAGACTAAGATCTGGAACGAACCGATCGGAAACCCACGGTGTCACTCTAGAAATGATACGTTCTACCCCTCCTCCCTCACGAATTCACAAACTCCATCGGGAGGTAACCTAAACCTCTCCCTCGTCGATTCGAAACGTCCTTCGTAATCGGCAGAGGATAATCCGCCAGAGTGAAGAGCAAAGTGAAAAAGCGGGCTGAAGCATTGTCAGCCTTAACTATTCCGGCTGGAAGCCGCAGTGACGTCACATCTGGTTCCAGCGTTACTTAAAATACCCCGGCCCCGTTTTCATATACCACCACATCTATCCACCATCGTTCGTAGGACACGAGAGGTCTGCGCGAAGGGCGAACGGAACATTCGGAGGGGTGGCACCATTCGCGCACCCTACTCGTGAATTTATACGACGTTTAACCCGATTTAAACTTTGGCACTTAAATTAAACAATAGAACGAATCACCGCGCCATCGGCTCTCCCCCTCCCAGTCGATCGTACGTATGTACGTCTTCGACTGAGCTCTGTCCCTTTCCCTCCGTTTCCACCCCTAATCTACGATCCTTTTCAACGAGGATTTCGCAAACTGATTCTACTGGTCTTCGTCCACGCGCCTACGGTTTCTCCAACGTTTCCACTGGCGGCGTAACTCGGCGATTCGAGACCGAATTTTGAAGAGAATGGTAATTGTACGCGAGCGATTCGAGACCGCTGAGGGAAGGTGTGGACATACGATCGTCGCGACACGACAGAGGATGATGGTAGCACCTGGTTCCGGGAACTTTTCGAATTATCTCCGTTCGATAACGGAGTTCTGGACTTTATTGAACTTTTTCACTCTGGACAAAAATTCGATGAAGCAAAGAGAGCGAGCGGGAGGGTGGGTGGAATTTGTGATCGGGATTAATTAAATGAAACCGGAGGAACGGTTGCGGATCCTCCCGCTGTGTTTCTCGGTTCCGGTGTTATCGGGCGAGTTTATCGGTCGCGGGAAAAATACGTTCAAGATATTTCGGCGAAATATTTCTCGCGTATATTAGTACAACGCGTCTGCCCCCCCGTCGGAATCAATTGGAATTTTTATTTTCGCGAATCTCGTGAATAAGTGAAATTCCACTCGTGGGAAGTTTTTAAAACATCGAATACGTTGTTGCACGTATAACTGCTGGAATTATTCTTCGATCAAGCCTCTGGTGGTGGTAAAGCAGCATTGAAATTGGAGGATTAACGATCCAGCGAGACAAAAATAGATGCGGCAAGAAATCTTCGGGCGTGCGTTGTTAATTTCTGTGACTCACGTTAGTCGCGTGACCGTGCTAGCCGCAGGCATGCAATTTTAACTGGTTTCACGGAAAGATACTCGTATGATCGATAACGCGACAGCGTAATATTTGCTGGAACACCGAGGCCACCCCGAGTGGTGGTGGGGTAGAGTGTTCGGAGAAGAGAATTGTTACTTACAATTTATTTGAAAGCTCCATCCATATCCTTTTGTATCCTCGTCCAGGTTATGCCCTGTCCTATTCTATTTCGTTCCCCCGTCCGACCGTGCACGGATCCATTCTACTCGCTCGCCTGGAAATACACAACCCATCCTATTCCCCTTATGTCTGACCATATGCGGTGATGTTCTACTGGACATCCGCTCGAACTTATGCGCGGACTCCCTCGTTTCCCCGCCGTTTCACCGTTCCCCTTCAACGCGAACTTTATCAATGGCGCCGTGACAGATCCATACGCGACACCCACTCTTTCGAACCCTTGGACGAGAAGAGGAAAATGGCGGAACGAGACAGAGAAAGAAAGGAAAAAAAAAATACGAAACGATCCTTCCATTCATTTTGTTTAATATTCATTTATAAACAGACAGATAAGCGAAATCGCAGGAATAGCGGGCGAAGATTTGAATGTAGCCACCGGTGAGATAATACCGGTGGCTTTCTAAGCGTTCGTTTCGCGAACTGGGGCTCGTTTACCCAGGGCAATGCGATTCTGAATAAAGGGGCACCATTGTTCCCGGCTCTTACTTTTTCCTCGCAAAAGAGAATTCCCTTCGACACAAGCCATTGTTCGCGAATAAACCGCTGACTAACAGCGACGAGTCTCGCGAATACGCGAGGTACCTGCGTCCGTCAAGCCTGGCCGCCGTGGTTCTACATTTTTCCCTTTCGAGATCAACTGTACATAGCGAGCCTGGGAAATAATAGGGCTAATTATATCGCCTCGAAGCTCTTATGCAAATATTACCTTCCATCGATAATTAGATAGTTCCTCGCATCCTCCAAAATCTCCCACTATGCCCCGTTGCAAAGTCTAATAGTTTACTTATCAACTAATTGTCCGTACAGCTCAGATTAGACCGTGAAATAAAGAAAAGAAAGAAATTTGCACAGTCTAAACTGAACTGTAGGTCGCGTAGTTCTTAGCTTCATATCGTTTTACAAATATTAAAGTTTGTAAAACGATATCAATTACCAAGACTCACCACGTGGAGGTGACTACGCACGAGTCTTACTATAATGTATTATAAATTAGTACTGTTGTATACATTTATCACAAGAGTCACGACTTACGCTTGTATTAAATTAAAGTAATTTATTGAAAAAAGAAAAGATATTTGAGGCATTATTGTTTGATCAATATAATAGTTAATTTAAGATATTGAATAACTATTCCTGATTGATAAATTAATGGTAAAAGACTAAATTATTTTTCTAATTATAGGTTCAAAGGAAAATAATGAAAGAATCTAATAACATTTACAGTAATAGTATCATTAGACTAATATTATCGTTGTACATGCAGAAACGTAAGATAACTAACAATAATTGCTAAACTGGAAACTATTCAAGTGTATCTTGAAAGATTACAAACTGAACTCTTATTACACAATAAGTTCAAATATCATGATCAAGTATCAACTCAACACCAAAGAAGCCAAACCATGCGTGCAAAAAAGACAGAATTCCAGATAAAGTTCGCAATACATATGAAATATACGTTTTAACAGAGTCAACAACCTCATACATAACTCAATTCTATCATTTTTACCACATTCACATTCCACATATCTAATATTTCCAGAATATTAGACAATGCATAAAAAACACTAAAATGCAAAAATATTATTAACACATCACTTCCAAAACTTCAATCACTAGAAAGTGATGAAAGTCCAATTCTAAATGACCATTTATCACTTCATACAAAATGACAAAATTCAGAAAGAAAGAATTTTCCTTCTTCAAGATATACACGTCAAAATACTTCTAGCAAACTTGAAATAAAAAAAACACAGCTGATACAAAACCCGAATTTTCAGCCACATATACCGCCTTTCTCTCGAGATATTCCACCATAAAAATTTCTAGAGAAACCCCTGTATCAGCAGTAACGCTCAACGACCGACTCTGTCGTGCCACCTCTTCGAGTATCATGTACTCCTCATACAAAATCCAAATTCTAAGCCACATATTCCTTCTCATTCTCGACACATGCTAACTTTAATATTCTGAGAAACCTCCGTATCAGGAGAAACGCGCAACGGCCGAATTTGTCGTGCCACCTCCTCGAGTATCGCGTACTCCTGATAGAAAATCCAAACTTTAAGTCACACGTTCGTTCTATTTCTCCACATATTCAACTTCAAAGATTTATCGAGAAACTTCTGTATAAGGAGTAACGCTCAACAGCCGACTTTGTCGTGCCACCTCTTCGAGTATCATGTACTCCTGATACAAAATCCAAATTCTAAGCCACATATTCCTTCTCATTCCCGATACACGCTAACTTTAATATTCTGAGAATACTGTGTATCAGGAATAACGCTCAAGGGCCGACTCTGTCGTGCCACCTCTTCGAGTATCACGTAATCCTGATACAAAATCCAAATTTTAAGTCACACATTCGTTCTATTTCTCCACATATTCAACCTCAAAGGTTTATCGAGAAACTTCTGTATTAGGAGTAACGCTCGACGGCCGACATTGTCGTGACACCTCTTCGAGTATCATGTACTCCTGATACAAAATCCAAATTTTAAGTCACACGTTCGTTCCATTTCTCCACATATTCTACCTCAAAGATTTATAGAGAAACTTCTGTATAAGGAGTAACGCTCAACGGCGGACTTTGTCGTGCCACCTCTTCGAGTATCATGTACTCCTGATACAAAACACACATTTTAAGCCACATATCCCTTCTCATTCCCGACACACGCTAATTTTAATATTCTGAGAATACTGTGTATCAGGAATAACGATCAAGGGCCGACTCTGTCGTGCCACACCTTCGAGTATCATGTACTCCTGGTACAAGATCCAAATTTTAAGCCACATATTCCTTCTCATTCTCGACACATGCTAACTTTCATATTCTGAGAAACCTCCGTATCAGAAGTAATGCGCAACAGCCGACTTTGTCGTGCCAACCCTTCGAGTGTCATGTACTCCTGATACAAAATCCAAATTTTAAGTCACACGTTCGTTCCATTTCTCCACATATTCTACCTCAAAGATTTATAGAGAAACTTCTGTATAAGGAGTAACGCTCAACGGCGGACTTTGTCGTGCCACCTCTTCGAGTATCATGTACTCCTGATACAAAACCCACATTTTAAGCCACATATCCCTTCTCATTCCCGACACACGCTAACTTTAATATTCTGAGAATACTGTGTATCAGGAATAACGCTCAAGGGCCGACTCTGTCGTGCCACCTCTTCGAGTATCACGTAATCCTGATACAAAATCCAAATTTTAAGTCACACATTCGTTCTATTTCTCCACATATTCAACCTCAAAGGTTTATCGAGAAACTTCTGTATTAGGAGTAACGCTCGACGGCCGACATTGTCGTGACACCTCTTCGAGTATCATGTACTCCTGATACAAAATCCAAATTTTAAGCCACATATCCCTTCTCATTCCCGACACACGCTAACTTTAATATTCTGAGAATACTCTGTATCAGGAATAACGCTCAAGGGCCGAAACTGTCGTGCCACAGCTTCGAGTATCATGTACTCCTGATACAAAATCCAAATTCTAAGCCACATATTCCTTCTCATTCTCGACACATGCTAACTTTAATATCCAGAGAATCCTCTGTATCAGCAGTAACGCTCAACGGGCGGGTTTGTCGTGCCACCTCTACGAGTATCATGTACTCCTGATACGAAATCCGATTTTTCAGCCACATGTCCGTGTTGGAACAGCTCGTGAACGGGATGGAAAATCTGGCTCAAAACGGGTGGAATATTTCGAGAATGAAAATGTTGCTTAAAATTTGGATGCAAACGAGTGCATGATGCTGGAAGAGGTGGCACTACAAAGTCGGCCGTTGAGCGTTACTCCTGAAACAGAGGATTTTCAGAATATTAAAGTTAGCGTGTATCGAGAAAGAGAGGAAATATGTGGCTGAAAATTTGGGTTTTGTATCAGGAGTACATGATACTCAAAGAGGTGGCACGACAAAGTCGGCCGTTGAATGTTACTCGCGATACAGAGGATTCTCTGAATGTTAAAGTTAGCATGTGTCGAGAACGAGAAGGAATGTGTGGATTAAAATTTGTATTTTGTATCAGGAGTACATGATACTCAAAGAGGTGGCACGACAATGTCGGCCATTGAGCGTTACCCCTGATACAGAAGATTCTCTGAATGTTAAAGTTAGCATGTGTCGAGAACGAGAAGGAATGTGTGCCTTGAAATTTGGATTTTGTATCAAGAGTACATAATACTCTCAGAGGTGCCATGACAAAGTCGGCCGTTGCACATTACTTCTGATACGGAGGCTTCTCAGAATATGAAAGTTAGCATGTGTCGAGAACGAGAAGGAATGTGTGGCTTAAAATTTGTATTTTGTATCAGGAGTACATGCTACTCAAAGAGGTGGCACGACAATGTCGGCAATTGAGCGTTACTCCAGATACAGAAGATTCTCTGAATGTTAAAGTTAGCATGTATCGAGAACGAGAAGGAATGAGTGGCTTAGAATTTGTATTTTGTATCAGCAGTACGTCATACTCGAAGAGGTGGCACGACAAAGTAGGCCGTTGAGCGTTACTCCTGTTACAGAGGATTCTCTGAATGTTAAAGTTAGCATATGTCGAGAACGAGAAGGGATGTGTGGCTTGAAATTTGGATTTTGTATCAGGAGTGCATGACACTCGAAGAGGTGGCACGAGAAAGTCGGCCATTGAGCGTTACTCTTGATACAGAGGATTCTCTGAATGTTAAGGTTAGCATGTGTCGAGAATGAGAAGGAATGTGTGGCTTGAAATTTGGATTTTGTATCAGGAGTGCATGACACTCGAAGAGGTGGCACGACAAAGTCGGCCGTTGAGTGTTACTCCTGATACAGAGGATTCTCTGAATGTTAAAGTTAGCATGTGTCGAGAACGAGAAGGAATGTGTGGCTTAAAATTTGTATTTTGTATCAGGAGTACATGATACTCAAAGAGGTGGCACGACAATGTCGGCCATTGAGCGTTACTCCTGATACAGAAGATTCTCTGAATGTTAAAGTTAGCATGCGTCGAGAACGAGAAGGAATGTGTGGCTTGAAATTTGGATTTTGTATCAGGAGTACATGATATTCGAAGAGGTGGCACGAGAAAGTCGGCCGTTGCACATTACTTCTGATACGGAGGTTTCTCAGAATATGAAAGTTAGCATGTGTCGAGAACGAGAAGGAATGTGCAGCTTAAAATTTGTATTTTGTATCAGGAGTACATGATACTCGAAGGTGTGGCACGACAGAGTCGGCCCTTGATCGTTATTCCTGATACACAGTATTCTCAGAATATTAAAATTAGCGTGTGTCGAGAACGAGAAGGAATGTGTGGCTTGAAATTTGTATTTTGTATCAGGAGTACATGCTACTCAAAGAGGTGGCACGACAAAGTAGGCCGTTGAGCGTTACTCCTGTTACAGAGGATTCCCAGAATATTAAAGTTAGCGTGTGTCGAGAATGAGAGGGAATATGTGGCTTAAAATTTGGATTTTGTATCAGGAATACATGAAACTCAAGGAGGTGGCACGACAAAGTCGGCCGTTGAGTGTCACTACTGATACAGAAGATTTTCTGAATGTTAAAGTCAGCATGTGTCGAGAACGAGAAGGAATGCGTGGCTTGAAATTTGGATTTTGTATCAGGAGCGCATGATACTCGAAGAGGTGGCACGACAAAGTCGGCAATTGAGCCTTACTCCTGATACAGAAGATTCTCTGAATGTTAATGTTAGCATGCGTCGAGAACGAGAAGGAATGTGTGGCTTGAAATTTGTATTTTGTATCAGGAGTACATGCTACTCAAAGAGGTGGCACGACAAAGTAGGCCGTTGAGCGTTACTCCTGTTACAGAGGATTCCCAGAATATTAAAGTTAGCGTGTGTCGAGAATGAGAGGGAATATGTGGCTTAAAATTTGGATTTTGTATCAGGAATACATGATACTCAAGGAGGTGGCACGACAAAGTCGGCCGTTGAGTGTCACGACTGATACAGAAGATTTTCTGAATGTTAAAGTCAGCATGTGTCGAGAACGAGAAGGAATGCGTGGCTTGAAATTTGGATTTTGTATCAGGAGTACATGATTCTCAAAGAGGTGGCACGACAATGTCGGCCATTGAGCGTTACTCCTGATACAGAGGATACTCTGAATGTTAAAGTTAGCATGTGTCGAGAATGAGAAGGAATGTGTGGCTTGAAATTTGGATTTTGTATCAGGAGTGCATGATACTCGAAGAGGTGGCACGACAAAGTCGG
>NW_025110072.1:0-12000 GCF_011392965.1 Frieseomelitta varia
TTTTTTTTTTTTTTTTTTTTCTTTTTCGATTTCGATCGATGTTCAATCGCCGAATCGGAGGGTGAACGATCGATTTCCTATGAAATTTTCTCTGATTTTATTACATATAAATTAAACTTATTTAAAAAGAAAACTAGATATGTGACAAACATTTAATTTCTATTTTACAAAAAAAAATATATATATATATATATATATATATATTTAGATCATTTACTTTAGTGTCTCTAAGGCTTGAAAAATTCCTTGAAAACTTCACCGTCACTTCTACTGTTACATATTTATTCTCGAAAAAAAAAAAAAAAAAAAAAAAAAAAAGAAAAATTGTAATCGTATCACGATACACCATCGCGCGTAGTTATGATAATTACGAAGGATAAAAATCACCGCAATTTGATTTATCTGGAATTTTGTAATTGAAATATATCTCTGTTAATAACAGGTAGGTCTCGGGATATTTTTGAGTAACAGTGTATTCGTGTATATTCACTTGTCTGCATCGAACCAATGTGTATTAATACATTATCTCAAGAATCTCAGGGATTTCGCGGATTTCCCCATAATTGGCCAATTCTTCGTGTTTTCCACGTTAACGAAGTTTCGAACATCACGAACGTCACGAACAATTCTCGATAAGATAAATCCCTGGATTAATAACTAATCTCCTCTCTTGACTCGTTATCGCAGGCGAGCGGACAGGAATGCGTTGAAAGAAAATTCGTCGCAATACTGACATAACTATATGTCTACTCGTGTTGAATAACTGCATGATTTAATGTTTGATAATTGGGTTTCATCAATACTATGACGACCGACTGAATTTCGCAAAGTCTTTCAGCAATTTCGAGAAGCGAATTCAAAGTAAATATCTACCTTTTCGATACCAAAACTTTTCGTCATTGTAAACAGAACAAAACTGCAAATGTATGCCATAATTGCGCACACGTGTATTTTGCTTTTTAATATTAATATTCCAATGAAAAACCACAAACGTATGATACGTACGTTAATGAACCATTTACACGATTACAAGCGATTAACTTTGTAAAGTTTCTCGCCGCTATCATTCCATTTAAGATTATCGAGGTATCAAATTTTTTTAATTTTTTCTGTCGTTTATACGCGAGAGTGAAAATGAGACATTTCAACTCTGAGAGTTGAAACTGATCAAGTGTAAAACGTTTTTCGAAACTTTAACAGAACAAAATTTAATAAGTAATAAATTTAATAACAATATAAATTATAAAATTTAATAAATAACAAATTTAATGACTCGATATAAATTATAAAATTTAATAAATAACAAATTTAATGACTCGATATAAATTATAAAATTTAATAAATAACAAATTTAATGACTCGATATAAATTATAAAATTTAATAAATAACAAATTTAATGACTCGATATAAATTATAAAATTTAATAAATAACAAATTTAATGACTCGATATAAATTATAAAATTTAATAAATAACAAATTTAATGACTCGATATTAATTATAAAATTTAATAAATAATAATAATAATAATAATAATAATAATAATCACACAATGGCGTCACTAGTACTGGTCGTCATAATATGATCAAACGATAGTTTATGGCGATATTATAAATATTTAAAATTTTTTACAATTGTAGAACTTTAATGGGAAAAAAGACAGTGATGCAAAGAAAAAAAAAAAAAATTTGAATGAATTCGTGGAATTCCTTCTTTAGCTACAACGTTGAGAAACAGGATTTAAGATGATTATGAAAAATTACGTTATCCGTGGTTCTTAATGGATTATTACTCGTCGTATGATTATCCACGGTACGCTTACTTTAAAGACCATTTGTAAGTGCAATCTTGAACATTCGATTTCGTTTCATTTCGTTTCGTTGTCACGTGGACCAAAATTTTACGCGTGAATTGAATATTTTGACGCGCGCGTCTTCGATTGAAAAACAATGAGACTATATAAGACACGAAAAAATTATCTCACCATGATAACATGATGGCTAACCTATTTTCTCGTTGACGCTTAATGTTTACCTTCATGATAAACGATCGTTTATGGTTGAAGAAACGTTAAGCCTCGTTCAGATTAATTCAAATAACTTGAAATTGCTTTGTTTATTTGACCATTATTTACTCGATCTGAAATGTCCTTTCGAATTTCTGCTCTTATCTTTATTAACCAAGTCAACTGAATTCAAAATAATAATAATTCAATAAAACGTTTTATTCTCGGAAAAAAAAAAAAGAATTGCATGGTTATGTAATATTATGTTCAATTTCGTGTTCGTGGTTTTTTAAGCCAAGTCGATAGTTCTTTAATTTTATTGACAGTCTCATACTTCGCACACACGCATAATATATTTACCGCGTTCATAATTATATTCATAATTATACAATATTATTATATAATTATATATATACATAAATTAATATTATTATATAATTATATATTCATAAAAATATCAAGGTAAAGAGGAAACGAAGAACTTTAATTTCATTTTAACTTCTGATCTTATCTCATGTAATCACATATCTGATGGATATGGAACATTGATAGACAGATAAAAACTAAGTTAATATAAATCAGTAAGTAATATAATTGAAGATGAACGAAAATTAGTCGTGCAAATGTACTCGAGTTGTACTGTATTAAGCGATTGAAATACATAAATTTTTATGAAATATAAACTTGTTATTGCAGATAAACGTGGAACTGAAATAGTTTGCGTAATGACAATCGTTAATTCAATAGAAAATTCAGCAAACTATGATAACACTGAAATGTTAATTTTGATTGAATGTTGTCAGTATAATTACCCTTGAATAGAAATGTAGCCCAATTATCAGTAAAATTGTACGTAACAAATTACAAGTTACTAGCATTACCAAATACCCTTACATAGCATTTTTACTTTTGCCTTAAAAGTGAATTTTACAAATTACAAGTTCAGTTGATTTGGTGAAACTTCATTTGACATGAGAGTTTTAATTTACTAATATCATTATAAAAGAGGACTACCATAATATAGCAGTTCACGAAAGTAACTGACGTATATTTTCATTGCATGTTACGCAATGAAAAAACATGCTGCAGCGAAACACGAATATCATAAATATTCTGTTCCCAAAAATTTATTTCAAACTTTACCAATGAAAATCGACTCTCATTACAGCGCAAATAAAATTTCAAAACGTTTCACAATATTAACAATATACTCATAAAATGTCCCTGCAAGTGTTCGAAAATTTTCAGTATACTTCCAATGAAAATTGATATCGTTCGATGGACGTCTCATAAATATCCATTTCAAATCATCCGATCGGAACTCGAGCAGTTTGCATTCAAGTAATTCGAGTAACATGAACGAAGCTTCGTTCAGCGATTCGTGGCTGAAGAAACCATGTATGAGCCGAGCCGAGCCGAACCGAGCCGAGCCGAGTGAAAACGAGCGAAATCGTGCGAATACAGTAGCTACGACGTCGTTCGACATGTCGCACGTTAAGGTCACGTTCATTGCAAGTACTCGCGGAACACGTTAATTTAAACGTGTGGCACGCGCCGCGCCGTTTCGTTTCGCCAAGTTCATTGCTAAGGCCGTCCCTCGCTTGAATCTCGATCGTGCATCTTCGCCCGCGATCTCGCGTTTCGCGTTTAACCTCTTGCGCCAAGTAACTGGTGCGCGGACCATAACGAGTGACCAAACCGTGTACAACTCTCGTCTCCTTTTCGACTTCATCGGTACACACCACTGGATAGAAATTACTAAGACGTAACAGATTTATTATCTGTTTTGCCTGAGTTATGCCTAACCCTACAAAACTGAGAAAATATTGCAATATTGCAAGAGGTTAATTCGACGAGTTGCAGCCAACGAGGCGGCAGCGTTCGTCTTCCATGATGAATCAGTTGGCGCGCATGCGCGAGCAATACCGACTAGCAGACGATTAAGGATCTATTTCCGGTCGGCGAAAGCCCTCCGCGGTCTTCCCACGTGTTCCTCGGGAACGAAAGAATCGCGACTAATTTCGTCGATAGTCACGCGACGCGATCGCGCGCCTCGATCATCGGATCGTTCTCTGGCCGCGAGTCACAAAAGGTGACGAAACGGTGAGAAAAACACAGAGAGTTGTTCGTTTCAATGGCCGGTAGTGGCGAGTCATCCGGTTATGCAACATCTTTCGCGTGAAAATGGTTCCGCGCGGTGGATGCACAGCGGTCTCAGACGTGGCATTTCGTCGCCAGAATTAACGACATATTTATATCGGCATTCCTTTCTCGCGAGGGCCGATAATAATGTATGATTTGCACTGATCGTCACGAACGTTTGTCTTTGGATGTCGAAAGCACGTAAATTCTCTCAACTGTATTTCTCGCCAATGGACAAAAAAAAAAAAAAAATGTACGGAGTACACGTAGTATGCGAAAATGTACAAAATATTTGACGCATGCTTTTTTGTAAACAGGGATATAATTTCCTCACCTGGATATCACAATTGTATTTTCTAAAATATGAATCTACTCGTGTATTTACTCATTTTTTATCCAATTTCGACACTTAAATAGCATCTTTTAGTTAATTAGTACTTTTCTTGTCCAAACACAATTGATCAGCTAAAAGATGTTGTTCGAAGGTCATAGTCGATCAGAATGAGAAATGCAATTAAGAGAGAATTTAGGAATGAACATCTTTCTCATATCATATATATCTCCTAATATTAATAAACGATTTATATGAAAAGAAGTAATTTTTTATTTTATCCAATGATAATGCAAATTGGACTGTTGCATTTTATCCATCATGCGGATAAGATTTCACGCAACGAAAATATATTCAATGCTTCCTCTAACAATAGCCACATTGTATAACCCAGAGTCTAAAAATAATAGTCATTTTCAAATTTTTTTATAAAAGTTAATTTGAATGGAAGACAATAGTTGAATCATAAAAAGATTTTTCAAAAATTGAAACTTTGAAAATGTTCTCGCAATGAATGATCGTTATAAATGATTGCAATTTCTTGGTTACCATTATACATTACTATAACTCTAAAAATTGCTGGTAATTGCTATATAATGCTGACAGTCAAAAGTAACCAAAAAAAATCTTTTATCGTTGATAAATAGAAAAATTGAGAAATGATCAGTTACAATGGTTACGTGTATTTATGTGAAAAATCATTTCAACTAAAAGTTATGAATTTGTACACCATAGTTTTAGAAATTTCATATACATGTCTAACATATCGAAACTACTCAGGTATTTATTAATTAAAATCCGCACAGAGCTAAAAGTTACAGAAAACTGTATTTAAAATTCACATGTTCTTGTGAACAACTGTGTAAACCTTCATATAAAAAAGTCCGACGTCTATCATTTTTAATTATTTTTTTATAAAACTTCTCAAGGTTTAAATTATAAAGTTTCCACTGTTTGTACATATAACACACATAAATAACTGAAATATACCCCCACTTATCTATGCAAAAATAATATTACATACAACTGTAACTCTGTAAAAATAATAAATTAGCTGTACTTGAAATTTTCTCTTCATAATTATATATGATCACAGAATCTTTTAAAACGAGAAATATACTGGGCTCTCATAACTATAAAACTACGCAGGAATTTTCAACTTTTACATGTAAAAGGGAACAAAATATACTGAAAAACAATTTATCTTTTCCTTCTCCAAGAGAATTATATTCATTGTAAAACGAAAAATGATAGTTTAATATAGTCCAACAGAATATATAAAATTCGATTCAAGATACAATAAGAAGAAGTTCAACCTTTTATCAGATTTTATTGTGCCATCGTATCGCGTGCTTCGTACCTGCATGAGAGTAAGAAATTTTTACGATAATTGTATATAGTTACAAGCAGAGCGCGAACTTCTATACGCTTGCGAAAAGATTAGCGCACAGAATGCAGATATTATAAATAACACGTGTGCTAGAGTTGGTTCTACTTTTTCAGTTACGTGTACGAAAATATAAATATTTACGAATATCCGCAATTTAGTTACGAGATGCGATGTACGTGTCTTCAAGTTCTGAAAATGCCACTTCTTAGGCCCGCTGGTATCACGCGGAACCGCAAAATGCTCGAGATTCAATCGATGCGGAAGATTAAAACGCGGAGCCGCAAAATGGAACGTCGCGCGAGGAGAGAACAAAAAAAAAAAAAAAAAAACGGGACGAGAGGACGCGTGACAGGGCACGAGGCGTGAAAGAGGAGAGAAAGGTGGAAAAAGAGCGGCGCGTTGGCCGGTTCTCGGCTCGAAATACGCGCGTCGCGTAACAGGGCTACCTTGGTGACCTTTTTCACACGTTTTAGCTTTGTAGGTGGTGTTACTTACCTCTGACACGGAGGCGGTTTCGCGTAGTTTGACTTCTCCGCGCTAGCAACGACGAGGAACGCGAGGAACGCAGCACTCGACAGGATATTCATCGAACAGCACCGCGTAGAGCTCGGGGCCATTTTCTCTTCACCGGGCGCTATTATCCTCTCAATTAACTCTCTCTTTCTCTCTTTCTTCTTTCACGATCTTTTCGATCTCTTTCCCTATAAAAGTCTTTTCTCTTTTCTCTTTCGAATCCTTCAACGTTTCTTCTTTGCTTCCTCCCCTCTTCTTTTAAGAGGCCTTGTTTCTTTTTGCCTTGCTCCGAATTTGGAACAGAGCGACGACGCTAACTCGAACAAAGTTTCTCAAGTTTTTCGCTCGACTGTCCCTTTCGAGTTAGAATATACCGTATGTAGTTTCAACATCCTGTACACTGATTCGACTCGAAAGCATTCGTTTTTTTTTTCTTTTTCTTTGTTCTTCCGTTTCTCCTTTAATGCTTCGTTCTGTCGCCTCCTTTCCCCCTTTCTCTCTCTCTCTCTCTCTCTCTCTCCCCCTCTCGCACGCTTAAAAAAGCTCTTTTTTTTCTAATATTCGCTTTTTTTTTGTGTCGGTCTTTCTATCGTTCCGTTTCCTGATACTCGTTTGCGAGTTGCGCTAGCAACGTGGAAAGGACGAGACGCGAGACGGTTACTATTTTTTTTTTTTTTTTTTTTTGGTTTTGTGTTGTTTTTCTTTTTGTTGGTTCTTACTTTTTGGTGATCGGTTGCGGCTGCGGACCTTCCGTCTGACGCAGTATGCGCGGCGGTTTCAGCTCCAGTAGCAAGGCCGCATCGTCCCTGAAACACAAGACCCAAGTATTTCCATCAGTCTCATTTCCATCAACCGGACGATTAACGATCGCGGCAAACGATTTCCTTTCCAAATTTCATCTTTCTCCACAAGCCAGAATCGGTCGAACCGGCGAACGGAAGGATTCTACTCGGAAATCGAACGAGAATCGAGAGTTCATCCACGGAAATTAACCCCTTGCGCTAGCAACTGATTGCGGACCATAACGAGTGACCAAACCGTACACAATAACTCGTCGCTTTCTTTTATTATTGAACTCGTCGGTATGATATCACTGGATAGAAATGATTAAGAAGTAAAACTTCATCATTTGTTTGGCTTGTGTTACATTTAAATATACTGAGAATATACTAAGACTGAGAAAATGTTGCAATTTGGGACTAAAAATTCTCAACGTGCGTAGAGGTTAACACCACTTGCGCTGGCAACTGACTGCGGACCGTAACGAGTGACCGAACCGTATACAATAATTCATCGCTTTCTTTTTTTTTTAAACTCGTCAATACATCACTGGATAAAAATTATTAAGAAGTAATAAATTTATCGTTTGTTTTTCCCGTGATACATTTAAATATATATTTGAAACTGAGAAAATGTTGCAATTTGGGATCAAAAATTCTCGACGTGCGTGGTACGTCTTTCCAGCGCAAAAGGTTAACCACTGCGGACCATAACGAGTGACCGAACAGTATACAATAATTCATCGCTTTCTTTTTCTTTTAAACTCGTCAATACATCACTGGATAAAAATTATTAAGAAGTAATAAATTTATCGTTTGTTTTGCCCGTGATACATTTAAATATATACTTGAAACTGAGAAAATGTTGCAATTTGGGACCAAAAATTCTCGACGTGCGTGGTACGTCTTTCTAGCGCAAGAGGTTAATCACTACGGACCATAACGAGTGACCGTATACAATAATTCATCGCTTTCTTTTTCTTTTAAACTCGTCAGTATATCACTGGATAAAAATTATTAAGAAGTAATAAATTTATCGTTTGTTCTGCCCGTGATACATTTAAATATATACTTGAAACTGAGAAAATGTTGCAATTTGGGATCAAAAATTCTCGACGTGCGTGGCACGTCACTCCAGCGCAAGAGGCTAATGCCTAACCAGCTAGAGAGAAATGGATGCGACGAGTAATAAAAGAGACGAGAGGGATATACATCCACGGGGAGGAAACGCGGGACGGGATGTCGACAGATTGCGCGTTCTATTCGCGGCGTTTGAATAGGAGGCAAGAGAGCTTTTGACGGTGTGCGACCGCTTAAAAATAACCAACCGGTTACCAACCACCACTGACACCTATTCGTAAAACGTACGGCGTGTTCTTTCTGTTCGTCGGTCCTTGCTCGTCAGAGAGATACGTCGAGTCGAAAGTGAAGTCGATGGATCCTCCGGTCGCCTACACACCTCACCCCTCTTCATCAACGATCGACACACGCGCGTTTCTACCCCGTTGGTTTAATGCCAGAGTCCGTCTCGTTCGTCACGAGTGATTAACGATCGACGGAATCGGCCGACGATCTTTCAACCGCGCGACTCCATTACGTCGATCGGGGAAATTTCCACGTGAAACGAACGATGCAAGGTCGCGATACGCGTCGCGAGGATTTATCGCGGTGCCGGTTTCGCCGACAATCTCGTTGATTGGAACTCGGTTCGAAAGGGGCTGCTTAACCACTTGGAGCTGGCAGCTGATTGCGGGCCATAACGAGTGACCAAATCGTATAAAATAATTCGTCGCTTTCTTCCTGAACTCGTCGGTACGATATCGCTGGACTGAAATTATTGAGAAGTTATAGCTGAGAAAATATTATTAATTTTGGAACAAATGACTCTCGACACTGCATGGCACGTCATTCCAGCGCAGGATGTTAAACGCGGTGGGGAAAAATAGGCGCGTTAGCGCGCGCGTTCGTAGCTAACCTTCGACAGATGGATTTCCACTACGAAAATTGCGTATATTTAGATACGGGGATCGAAACACGTGCGTTAGAATTTTAATTCCCTCGAGCGAGATAAGAATCTTAATTCTGGAGCGAGAAGAGCACAAACAAGAATGCTGTTCGTGAAATTTCGCTTTCTTAAATATTGACGAATCGGCAGTACGCGTAAGAATTCTATTTTTAAAACGACAGATGAGACGATTTTATCTCGCGTGGTAGATATTTTAACCACTTGCGTTGGAATGACGTGCCACGCACGTCGAGAATTTTTTATCCCGAAATTGTAATATTTTCTCCAGTTTTAAGTATATTTAAGAAAAATAATTAATTAATTAATTTATTTATTTATTAAGTAATTTATTGCTTCTCAATAATTTCAATTCAGTTCGAGAAGAAAGTGACGAATAATTGTATACGGTTTGGTCACTCGTTATGGTTCGCAATCGGTTGCCAGTGCAAGTGGCTAACCGAATATCGAGAATCAGAAATTAGTGATTCGTGAAAATAACTGATTGTTCAGATAAAAAAAGAAAGTATTTTAGTCGTATACATTATATAATACTATAACAAGGCACCTATCGCGATTATATTCGATAAAATTTAAAACAAATTGCAAGACATATACTGCGTATACTGCGAACTTATCTCCATCATGTATGATAAAACTCATCGAAGTATAGTCAATGATTGAAACATATTAATAACTTACTAAATAAGTTGTAACATCTATACATGTCGCGTTCTCGAGTTGCTTTCGAATTTGACCGCTGTAACCGCGATAATCGCGTGCCCGTACAATGCCAATGATACCTTTAAATTTCGCTTTAGCATATCTAAAATATTTATAAAAATTAATACAATTTACACATAGTCGTTAGCCACTGTTCATTAGAATTTTATCTTTCGAACGAGATAAGGTACACGACTGAGTCAGAATGGGCAAAATCGAAATTAAAAAAAAAAAAAAAGAAAGAAAAGAAAATAAAATGCACGACGACCACAAGAATCGTGAATTACTTCAATCGCTCGATGAAGAGAATAACGACAATAGCGACAACTTGGTTCGACCGAAACCTTGGTTTGCAGCGAAACGAACACCGCGGAATCGCGAGCAGAGAGGCACTTACTTCCGGTACTTTTGTCTAAAGTAATGTCCATTAACGCGAGGTGCTCGCGATCACTCATACGGTCGATGTCACAAGAACGAAAACGTGTATGTACGTACGTCAATCGGCCATTTTTAAACCTGCCTCTCAACTCCGGCCTTCTTACGACACTCTGACGTAAAACACACGTGGATCCTTCCCTGGCCGTTTCGAACGGAGATTCCTAATTTTCCATTATTCGCCGATCGAGGCCGACTTCGATGGAATCGGTTAAGCCTACCTCCATCACGCGATACACCGTAAAAGAATATACATTTTCGGCATGGAAAGGTCGTCGTTGCAACGCAAATACCTCTACAAGTAACGATCCATCGATCTCTATTAACGATACTGCTTGGCCCCCTCCTTCGGATGCACGATCGTCGTTCGATACTTACACGACTCGACGGGTACTTTACTGGCGCGCGAGAGACACCGCTTTTCCCAAAAACCTTGGCCGATATTCAACGATATAGCTGCGCGTATGTGTGTTTGTTTGTTTGTGTGTGTGTGTGTGTGTGTGTGTGTGTGTCGTAGGATCGTTGACTGGAGTGAAATCGGGGGATACAAACGATCGACGTACGAGCAGTGTGCGCGATCACAGATCAGGAAACGAAAGAAAATTGGTGTGATGTGTGTTGTAAGGAAATGTAGAGATTGATTTGGAAGAATTTTGGAATGATGGAAAAGGCCGGTGATGCTCGTGCGGGGAAGGTGCACGGTGGTACACGGTGCACGATGCACGGGTACGCGGCGATAGGTACTACGGTGCGCGACTAAATCGGTTGAGGAGGTACGCGGCTGCTTTATGAGCTCGCCGATCGGCCGTGCGCAAGGAATGCGCGAGGAATGCGCAACGAATGCCGCTGCCGAGCCTCCGGTATCGCGAATCACGATTGGTTCTAATCGGCCCGTGTCGCGGTGTATCGGTAAGAGCACACCGTGTCAGAACGTACTATCTTTTCCTCTCTCGGCGAGCATTTCTGTTCGAATTATTTCAACCGCGATAACTCACGTCGCGATAACTCCGTCCGATGTTCTTGCACGTTCGGCGATCTAAATTTGATTAGTCAAAGAGACGATGATAGCTGAATTTAAAAAGAAGAAAAAAAAAAAAAGAGTGAGGGCACAATTTGCTTGCAACATCCTAACCTACCTTCAATTTTTCTTCGTACGAACACTTCGGGAGATACAAGTAATGATAGAGCTTGATAATGACAATTTTAAAAAAAAAAAGAGTGTTCGAAAATGTTAAATATTTTGGAAACGAAAGACACAATTTAGAAATTTTATGTTCTTACATCGTTACATTTAAAAAGCAGAATTTTTTTTCTCGTACGAATACTTCAGAAGATACAAGTAATGATAGAGCTTGATGATGACAATTTAAGAAAAAAAAAAAAGAGTGTTTGCAAATGTCAAATATTTTGGAAAGACACAATTTAGAAACCTTATGTTCTTACATTGTTACATTTAAAAAGCAGAATTTTTTTTCTCGTACGAATACTTCAGAAGATACAAGTAATGATAGATCTTGATAATGACAATTTAAGAAAAAAGAAAAAAGAGTGTTCGAAAATGTCAAATATTTTCGAAACGAAAGACACAATTTAGAAATTTTATGTTCTTACATCGTTACATTTAAAAAGCAGAATTTTTTTTCTCGTACGAATACTTCAGAAGATACAAGTAATGATAGA
>NW_025110072.1:12162-53012 GCF_011392965.1 Frieseomelitta varia
TCTTGATAATGACAATTTAAGAAAAAAGAAAAAAGAGTGTTCGAAAATGTCAAATATTTTCGAAACGAAAGACACAATTTATCCCTATGTTCTTACATCGTTACATTCAAAAAGTAGAGTTCGTGTTATTCAAATCTAACCCTGATCTCGTATTCATTATTCGTCGAAACATTATATATCAAAAAGTATTCGCGCCAAGGCCTATCGATCAAACGAGCAGAGAGAGAGAGAGAGAGAGAGAGAGAGAGAGAAAAGAAAAAAGCAACAAGCAGGTTAACCATTCGTATTTCTTTCTTTCGTGGTTAGTTGCCATTGAAAAGGGGAACACGGTCGAACGAAAAGACTCGCGAAAAGTGAAAGTTCGAGAAAAGAAACGCGGCAATTGTAAGCGGAGAGACAGATGGATCTCGGCACGGAGGCGACAAATTGCGCGATGAATCCGATTAAAAGCTGTGTATCTGGTTCGCGTGCGAGCTCGCGGTCAGCTTTGCTGCGCGTGTCTCGTATGCAACGCGTATCCGATGCTGGCGGCGAGGTGGGTGGGGGTGGGGGTGTGTAACAAAGGCGCACGTTGCTTTCGCGACGAAAAACCCATGCTAAATGGGGGTTGGACTGAAAGACTGAACAAGGAAGGGAAGGCGAAGGGAGAGCGCAGAGTCAATTGCGCGTAAGAAGTCTTCGAGTTTAATAGCGATACGCCCCGCGACCGAATGAACGCTCTAACGACAATCATTCTATTGGCTATTTTTAGCTGGAAATAGGTCGGAGTGGAGGGCCGGTGGGTATCGAGACGACGATGACGACAACGATGACAGCCAGAAAGGAGCGAAAAGCGATGTGTAGCGCGCTTTTTTTTCTTTTTCAAATTACGAGGTACAACAATACATCCGTGCGTGTGTAATTTGTGGAAATGTGCCTATGTAGACGATAAAGTCGAAGGCCGCGATACGACGGTAAGTCGCGTGTAATTGTCGATCGCCTGTGCCGTGCACGAAAAACAACGCCGAATTAATAACGGCCAATTCGTGTAATGAGGCTATTATTATTAGATAATTCAGGAACATGCGGTTTATTCAAACGTTGCGACGCAGCTGCGCGTCTGCATCCTGCAACGCGCGAAACGTGTGAAACAATCAACAAATGGCCGAATAATATTCGTTCCTTTCTTCTCTTTGCGATTCGAATAAAGCTGATTATATATATATGTACACCGATGAACGTGATCTAACAGATCAACAACATATATATTTGTACTAAATATTTAAAACGATTACGATAATGAACTTGAGGTATGTCAGGTAATTGATATCATATACCCTCGAATATCAATAAAAAAATTAAAAGAGCACAAGGTCAGTCTCAAAATTATTTTCTGAAAATTTCCTCTTTGTCAATAACATAATTCTACTTTGACCGTGTTAGTTACACGTCAGTTAAGAAAAAAAATGAATGAAACAAAATTATTACTCTAGTAGTTTTCTCTTACAATTGTATATGCTTTGTTTTTACACGTAATTCGTAATTATAATTCCTTGAACTTTCACAGATGAAGAGAAAAAAAAAAATCATCGAGATGGTTGGTGCTTCCATCTTTTGAGGAGATAACGTAACAAATGTACACTCGCTAACTTGTTGGTAGTAGGCAATGACGGTTGTGGTCGATAATGCAAACGCGAAACAACTGTTGGTAACATTTGATAAAGAAATGACGCGCAACGAAAGGATAAGTTTGCAATGAATGAGAAAAAGAAAAAATTTCTTTTAAACGTAGACTAACGACCTACTAAAGCTAAGTCAGTTTGGCTGGTCTAAGCGTAACGAGATCCGTTTTTTCTGGGAAACAGTGATTCGTTTGCTTAAAATTTAAAACGGTCGTGCGAAGCACAGCGACGTGACGTGCGCATCAGCACGTATATCGAAATGCGTACCCGGCCTGTGTAACAGGTAAAGCGTGCGACGAGTCGCGTCCTACAGCACACAAAACTGAAGGACTACATAATACCAGAGGATGACGCAACTTCGGTTCGATCTGTTCATCTCATTGTTCCTGTTCGTAAAATCGAATTAGCGTGATTAAAATCGAAGAGTTCGCGCATTTTCTTCGCGATTTGTCTCAGCCGACGAATGAGAATAAAAATCGCTTTATTCTCTTTTGAACGAACAATGCGAAGATTGGTTCTCGCGTCCATTGGATCTATTTCGGAACAGAGCCAGCGTGGAAAAATTTTCGTCGTTATTGCGACTCGTTCGCCGATGTCGTCTAATTACAACGATTCTGATACATCAGGACCGATTCGCAGGGAAGGAACAAAATAATAAAGCGCAATTGCGCGAGCCCCCCGATTATTTCATTGTATGCTGACGTCAAGTTACTCGTCGACCAATCATCCAGCCGCGGTACAGACGAGCCCCCAGCGAAAATCGACGAACACGCGTATCACTTCCTCACGATTTTAATGATCAAGACTCATGGAAGCTCGATATTTGACCTCTCTTCTTTCAATGACGCACTAACCAACCCAACGTTCGTCCCGTTAAATAATCTTTTTTTTTTTTCGGTATTATATGTATATCTTTTGTCGATCGTTTCGAATCGATCGATGACTTTCACTTAGAAAATCGAACTCATCAATCGATATTCAATTCAGACTGCGGATGTTCATGTAAATACACACATTTGCAAACACAAGAAATGTAACAATGTGTCACGTGTATTATGCGCTGTATATCATGTTGCATTTCGCTTAGGTATAAATTATTTTTATCAATGTATCACAAAATTAATAATTTATTTGTAGAAATTGTCGACGTATTTTCTTCAGACGTTTGCTTCTTCGACAATTTCACAAAGGACATCAACGTATACTTTTATGACATTATACATATTTCTTTTTTTGTGTTATGTATTTTTTGATTTTTTGTACATTTAAATTTTCAACAAATGCATAAACATGCATGGTCTATCGATAATTCATGTAATAAATTTGCCTCTAATTATATAAAATTTTTTGTCACTGCCTACAAGGAAAAAGTTGCGCTCAAATAATGATTGAAAAGGACGGGAGCATAAATCGGGATTTAGGCCAGTGACAAAACGAAACAAAGGCTCAGTTGCCAACTTTTACTAGAATCTCGTTTTCTCGGTCGAGGTTCTCCTCTACGCGACTATATTCGACCCACGACGACGCTACAACATTACGTTTTTATTCTTCCCGCGCTTTTTTCGTGTCTCCATATTCTACGCAACATTCGAATTATAATTTGCTTAATACAAAGCAATCAGATAAAGACACCGAAATTCAGCGAAACATGTATCAAAAATTTATCGCCTATTTTTTCAGTGTACTTTTTCTAATCTAAACACCGCGTTAATATTTTGAGAATGTAAATTCAGTCGCATATTTCAACTTTTACACATCCCTAATTACAAAATCGGCCCTTTAGTTTCATAATTAATAATTAAGACTGAAATTGTAAGAAATTCCCAAGATGGAATGAAACGTAGATATAATGAGCAAGAACATGTTATATAAAGGGAATGGTAGAAATTTTTATTTGCATAAGTGATATGTTTCCATGAATTAAAAGAACGTAACGAATTTTTTTTATAAAGACAAACATTATTTTGTGAAAAGTAGCAGGAAGTGATATGTATACTCAATGAAACTCAATTTGTGAAATGAGGATAAATTAACTGATCATTCATCAATATTGCTAATCTCTGGGATATAATATTTTTGCTTAGAAGTTGTAATCTCTTCTTTGTTAAAAAATATTTGCAAGAACGACACCAATCTAACATCAATCAACTTATCTTTATTAACTTTTGATTTCGTGAATATTGAAGATTTTAATCGAGTGATGACTCAGTTAACGAGTTAATCGCAAAGACAACAGATAACCAACAAGCATTGGTTCTTATCGTCCTCGTAGATTCTGATTTAATTGCACGAACGTGTTAACAGTAGAACTTCGTTTCTCAGGTAGAAATGTGCAAATTTATATAATAAGAGTTAACGTAAAGAGTCACGTTAAAGTAAATGGTTGATCAGCAGTGATTCATTTCATTGTTACTAAATTAAAATTTCGTTCAAATAAATGGCGTTCGTATGAATGAAGTTCTACTGTGCATTTATTTTTGCGAGTACATTTTAACAAAAGACTTCCTCCATATTCTACGCTCATCGTAGACTTTCTAGGATTAATTTGTCATCTTGATATATTCACATGTCTACAATATATCCGGTACTTAATTTGTATTCATTGTCACCTACTATAAATCATTATTTATTACCATGAAACTCAGAAATAGAATGTATAATTGCTTTTTGCTTCGTACAATTTTTGAAAAATGTTCACGTTACTGAACTTTCATTTTTATTTAATACATCAATTTAAAACCGTCGAATAGATAACAGCAAAATAAGTCAATTTATGTAAATTCATACTTTTATGAATTCAATTTAAAGAAATGGAATCTAAGCAGAAATTTGTTTGCCTAAAAAAAAAAGAAAAAAAATTATACTAACATTTTCTATAATTTCACATATCAAGTAAAGTTCATGCGTTATTGCATCTTTAATTTTTTCATACAAGCATATACATATAGCTTGTAAAGTTTCCTCATAGGTTTAAAAATAACCTGTAACTAGAATGTATCACCTTTTCTAATTTTCTAATCACTTCTCGTGATTTTTGAATTTACCTATTAATTACTTTTGCGATTTGCCAATTCTTTTTCTTTCTTCTTTTATTAAAAAAAAAAAAAAAAAAAAAAAANTTTTTTTTTTTTTTTTTTTTTTTAAAAAAAAAAAAAAAAAAAAAAGAATTTCGACGAAGACGTCTTTATCGAACACCAAGCATATCATACGAAAATGTCGAGACTGAAACTGCAACGTCAGTGAGCACATATATCATCGTTCGAGATTGTACAAAGTCTCTCAGCGCGTTTTATTACGTCACAAGTGTTAAAATAACCTGCTCGTTAGTAGATAACCAAAGTTTCGTCACGACGGTGGTATCGTGCAAAATAGTATCATCATTAAAACGCATGGAAAATAGTGAAACTGATCGCCACTGGATACCCTTGATCCTTCGAACTTGACATCGATACATCGATGTGAAGCGAACGATGCAAACGTCTGAAGTAGGAAAATTTTACGACCTTGTAAAAGATTACTTATACATTTGCGTTTCTTTTTTTTTCATTTTTGAGGAGCAGAATCATAAGTTGAATAGTCGCAGATGAGAAAGAGGAAGAAGAAGGAAAAGGGAATGAGAATCGCTGAAGATCGAGCCCCCTTGGTTGATGATCGGTTCGACCAATCACGAAACACCTTGAAACCAACGCCTACCAATTCGACCAATCGGAGATCAAGTTTTCCGAAGGCGCGTCATACAACGCTTTCTCTGATCGCCGGGTCCCCCGAGCATCATTGACACTTGTGACGCGTGACCAAGTTAACTTTGCGATTGTGTTTTCTCGATTGTAATTTTGATTTGTAGTTAGTTAAAAAGAAAAAAAAATTTTATAACTTTATAACAATAAATACATTCCGTCACTTGATACACACAGTCTCCTTTAGTCAATTAACTCGTCTGCTGTCAAAGAGGGGGGAGGGGGTCGCAAATCTTTGCTACGGAATAAGTTCACAACATGAAATCTAATAATACCATTAGGTCGACCCGCTAACTTACTTTGAAATTCTGGCAACTTTTCAATTGTGACGTTGCCACACTAACATTATAATCTAACGTTACTTAAGGCAAGATGAAATTTTTATTGAAATTAATATAAGCTACATCAATGGGTGCGAGGACGTTGTTTGAACACTCTCGCTCATTTTGCCACAAAAGAAATGTAATCTCGAAAAGGATATCGTTCTTTTTCTATCTCTTTATTATCTATTCGACAAATAGCAAGACCACTGAAACGTTCTAACGCGATCTTACCAGTAAATACGTGTATAAAAACGAAATAGCAAATTCAAGGCTGTCTTTCCTTCTCATTTTCTATGCGAAAGCGGTATGGCATATACGCGCGTGTTAGCATTGATTCGTTTAACGACTACAATTGCGTGTGAAATATCCTTTGTCTTTGATTTCATATAATTTCGAACTTATAAAAATTTACCTCTGATATGTATCTACAACGGTTCATTTATTGAAGATCAAAAAAATATTATATAAGATGGTCTAAAAAAAAATCGAGTTCTTGTAGCGACGAACGTTAGCACACGTGTTTCTGATTGACATCGGGGAGAGAAGTCGTCACACAGAGGATCGACGTCGTTTTACTCTTTCTCGCAGAAGATGAACGTACCTTTTGTCTATTCTATCGCCGAACCAGATGGAGGAAAGGAAAAATTAGTATGTAAGAGAGGCCACCCACAATCCCGGCTAACCACTCTTAAGGTCGAAAAAAAAAAAAAAAAAAAAAGGNCTTTCTTTCCCCTTTTCCTTTTGTTTTACGTTTACCAAATGCTCATTTTCTCGATTAAAAAAAAAAAAAAAAAAAAAAAAAAAAAAAAGGAAACGAATCGCACAATCTTGAAAGCGAAAGCACACGCGATACGAATCAACGATCAACGAAATATGTAGTACGAACGTTTACACACGTAGATACGCTCGATGACGAAATTAATCGGCTCGTTGCAGAGAAATGGAAACGTATTCACCGTTCCGCGTTGCGTATGTGACTGACCGAGAGTATCCAAGTGTACACCTCTACCCGTCCAGACGGTGGTCTCTCGCTCTCCTCTCTTTCCCACTCCCTCTTTTATTCTCTCTCTCGCTCCATCCCACCCTCTCCTTCCTTTCTCTTGCTCATTCTTTCGTTTTATCGCCCTTTCTGTCTTTCTTTCCCCTTTTCCTTTTGTTTTACGTTTACCAAATGCTCATTTTCTCGATTAAAAAAAAAAAAAAAAAAAAAAAAACAGCAGGTACGCACGCGTGTCTACGAAAGTTATCTCAGAAAGAACAGCTGTGTAATTGGCGAAATTTGTAACAGTAACGGGAATCGCATAGGTTTGAAGAACTAGAAAAGTAATTGGACACGTTGAACAAATAAAACATTATCTGCAAGAACTTTCTTTTTTTTAATCTTTCCACTTACGTTCGAACTCGATCTAGACTCACGGACAACCCAGTATGAACTGGTTTGTATCAACGTGTATGTGTGTGCATCGTGGCGACTAGCCAGACATCGAGTTTGCGCGGTGATCAGCGAAAACAACCGAAGACGAAACACGTGCCCGCGATACGAATCATTCACTAATTTTATCTCGGCCATAAACGAGCAAAACTTTCGTTTTTACAGTTCTAGTTTTACTTACTAATTCAATTGACACATTATGGGGGAGGGAGTTTATTTAGTATTATTGATATGTAATAATTTCCGCAATCGCGAGAATTGGTAATTTGTACCAATTTTTTTGCTCGCGACATCTCGTCAATTTTTTGCACAATGGATTAAACAGATTCGCCAAACAGGATGTACGTAAGTAAGAATGATTAAAGACGTTTTCAATGTTATTTGCTTTTTTTCCCCTTTTTTCCTTTTCGTAATAAGATAATTTTTTAAAGATTTGCCACTTTTACCGATTGATCTATGCAAATAAATTCAAATGTACCGAGAGTTACCGAATCGGTACGAAAGAAACCGAAGATACCACGTGCCATATGAACGCGTTACCACAGCATACATTTACAACGCAAGTGCCCTCTCTTTGATCGCGATAGAATAATTGATGCTGCATAAAGATACACCTCAAATAAATCTCAGACTCTTTTAACAGCAGATCCTATGTCGATATCCCAGTTTATCTTATCGTAACGGTTACATAAACATACAGTTACCCGAGCAAAGGATTGTCTTTTTTAGCAAATCAACTCGACTTCGAGTGCTTGCAAGCGTTATCAAATTGGCGATAAAATAGGAACAGCAACGGTAATTACAAGATTAGGTGCATAAAACAGTAAAAGGAAACTAGGTATCTATAAAGCTCTGTCTGTTTGTGAACGAATCTGTTTCGAATGAAACGATGTTTTATACATACCAGTCTGAAACGGCCTCAGACTCTCTTTCGAAGCGTCTTTAACCTCGACACTATTCCGAGGAAAGATCCTTGCAGAAATCGAGGCACAAGTAAAGCAGAGTAAACATCAACTTTGAGTCACATTGAATGTGATTCTCATCGATGATTCGTTTCGTTCCAAGTTATTTGCACTGTTGTAATTTTAGATCGTAAACATGTCGCAAGAAGGAATCGCGTGCACGCTAAACATCACACTGTTCCAATACACGTGACTTCTCGGTTGTGACAGTGTCGAATATCTCTTGTCACGAAGCTAATATCGTTAGAGGTTAGGTACCACTTCTATCTGTTTCACAACTATTTTCTAACTCGATTGCGCTGCTTCAACAGCCGATCGAAGAGTATAAGCACGAAATGATGCACGTCGGCAACGACGACGCGTTTAAGCAAGAAGAAATTGTTATCCAAAGAGTTGAAATAACGGAAACAATACGAGCACACCGCAACGAGTCGTGTGTATATAGCACTGGCAACGAGGGAGCGCAACCTTCGAGAGGTACGGACGCTCCGACGTCCAATTGCTCACTGACGCACCGGCGTGAATCGGGAGAACTTTTATATACCCCTCGACATGTTTCGCTAGTACGTGATAATTACGTATCTGCCACGACCTATTACAGTGATTCGTTTTCTAGAATCTATCACACAGGGCGTCTCTTTTATTTTGCTTCAGTATCGTTATTTTTGCCGATACGAAGAAATATGCCAGGATAAGATTATTTAGTTTCAAACGACAAACATTGGCGGTTCATGATTTTTTCCCAACAAAATTTTTTTTTCCGAGTTTTCAGGGACATGGTTGTTTTTTTAAATAGTATAATAACTAACGAGATATTTTTCTCTCCGTGCTATTGTAGCTTAAAATGCATTTCAGACGTGTATCGTACAATGACTTTCAAATGACCTGGTATGAAAAAATTATGATAATTCGGAGAAAATTAATTCATCGAAAGTTTTCTTATTTTTCTTCTAAATGTTCATTTTACAAGAGACGTTCAATTTAGTTTCCATTAGTTTCAAGGTTTTTTCGAATACGATACATAAAAGATGAGGTCACACGTTCCTTCTTAGCTGGAGGAATGGCAGCAGATGCATGCACAGAATTCTTTCTTATATGTTTTCTATTACAATGTTTCTATAAGTTATTTATTTTTTATGGGGAGAAAACTGGTCAACAGATGTTGGAAAAAATTTCATTGAGTGGATTTCGTGCAGCGCATCCATCATTTCAACATCTTTTAATGAAATAAACATGTAGAACAGAAATCTTCATAATATAAGCAGAAGAAAATCTTTGGTTGATCACTTTCTTTTAAACTACCATGATTTTTTTCATATCAGCTTGCTTGAAAGTAAAGTTTCACTAACATTCAATTGATATTCAATTGTGCAAGAAGTTAATTATAAGTATTTGTTTTTCTTATCAAATTATATCAATACTTGTTGCCAATATGTATTAGAGAAAAGAGTAAGAAAATTTATTTCCTTTATGAGAAGAATTTGTAATAATATTTTGTGTAGGTTATATTTAGTAAGTTATATTTATTAATCTTACTAAAGTAGAAATCATAGGGATATCAACCATCAATTAGTGAATCATCATTTCAACTTGTCCCCTGTCTCTGCAATGTAACAAATCAAAGACATTTAACGATAATAATTTCAATTAACATCGGTTCTCCTAATTGTCATTGTTCAATTGAACTTATCCGGTGGACTGAGAAAAATAAATTGGAGCACAAAGGATGGTAGATTTTTAATGTCAGTGATTTCGCGTGACTAGTCAACTGATTTTCCTAATACAATGCGAGTTGCCACGTAATCAAAACTTACGCGCATCGAGTGATCGACGTACTCGGTTTTCTGTCCGATTTACATGTAATTTCGTCTTTCATTTGAAATTCTAGCGAGCAATGATAAAACAAGGAATTATTTCTCAACATTAACACAAATACACTTTGACTGTATGAACAAGTTGAACGAGAAAATAATCGTACGAGAAGCCGAATCACGTCATGGGGTGATAGTTCTTACACAGTCGTAAACCGAGTGATTCCAAGTGACGAATCATTCATATTTACATTTTCCTGGCAAAGTCATCGAGACAGCACGTGCTTGAAATTATCACGAGATGTTTGTAGCAATGTCTTTAGCATAAAATTTTTCCACGATTAAACGATTCGATCAATTGGTCGGGTCAACGAGAGTGGAGGATTACTCGGGTCTCCAAGTACGTTGACACAGTGTCCAGAGTTCTTCGCGCGTGTGCGTTTGTGCGCTTGCACGACCAAATATATATATATTTGGATATATATATATATATATATATGTGACCGTATACGTAATACTGAAATGTGATTTACCAGTGTCCGGCGTTCAATTGATTTAAAATGCCGTAATAACTAATAAGGCGCTTGCATTGAACTTTGGACCGCGAGATAACTTTTACTCTCCACTCTCCGCTGATTTTTTTTCATTATTAATTAATTTTCGGGCTGGATGAAATTGACTGGATGAGGCGACAAATAAAGAGAAAGGGGAAATCATTGAAACGTAATTATATAAAACTCGCGAGAACCTAGACATGGCAGATTATCTCGATCGTTGTTGAACGTCCAATTAGTTTTATGCGTGTAAAGTACGATCGCGCGAATCGACGGAGAGATTTTACGTTAGTACGATGAAATATGTGCCTAACGAAATTTGCACGCGTATCAATTGCCACTTGTTTACACAGGCTAACTTACCGAGTTCCGATTTGATATCGATCAAGTTTATCACCGAGTGAACCACGATGACGACGCAGTTGGTAGCCTTGATGAGTGCGCTGCCCGCTGCAACTCAGGCAACGGCGTGCTCCTTGCCAAACAACCAGCATCACTAAACAATCAAGCGAATGATCCTCAACATCTTTATCTTAACTTTCCAATTAATTTCACGCTACGCGTACAATATATAAACACGAATCGCGCGAGCGTGATATGCGAAATGATTAGCTCGAAATTGAAATTGAAACATACTATGAAATAGAAATACTATATCGTTCTGTTTCAATAGATCAAATTATACAATGTTACGTTAAATCAAAATAATTTGGGGCAATTACCAAGTAATTCCAGCGGTTCCATTCGAGCTAATTATACAAACTTCTTTTATTTTATATTTATTCGAAATGTTGATATTCACAAGATTCGAAAGATTGTTTTGGAAATTAGTTCTATAATAGTAGCGCGATATTTTAAATTCTTTGCACAATTTCACGTTGATTCGAAACTTTAATTTAATTAACTTCAGTTTTCGCTGAACTTTTATGTGGCATTTTACGATTTGATTATTCGATGATCATCTTACGACTTTCTAAGTACACAGTTGTAATCTACTGTATAATAATTTATTTATTTTTAATTTGCATAAATTGTACGTAATTTTTTAAAATAATATTTAACGATAAAATAAAAATGAAATAATAACTTTTAAAATAACTTTAATTTTTTTATCTCTTGCACTTCTTTTGTTCCTCACAAATTTTTTTGTTCCTTAATAATATCACATTTTTAACACATTACAGACCAACGTTGAGTTAGTTATCGTGTACAATTTATTTTTAATCAATTCTCAATATTAAATTCACATTGTAATTATGAAATAAAATTCCAAAGATTTGTTGTATATTTTTTTTGTTTAATTATTTACTTTTAAAAGTTTGAATTCAATTTAAATCCTACCAGGAAGAATACAAAATATAAAATACAAAACTTTAGTAACTATAAATACAATAATAAATTACTATACTTGTAACTTAGTATTTGGTTTGACGAAAGAGTTATTTTATCTATACTTTTTAATAATATGTTTATCAAATTTCTGTATATGATTTCACAGTTTGATTCTTGAGAAATATTCCTGTCTTTCGTATATAAAAAAAATATAAATATTATATTTATATAAAAATGTATATAAATATAAAAATTTCGCTATAATATAATAAAATCATTTATATCGTAATATATATAAAAATCGTTTTGACTTCACGAATTTTATATGTACACATTTTTTTGACATTTGTTGGGACAATTCACAATGAATATAAGTACACATATATATACTATTACTAAACCTAAGATAATTCTTATTAATGTTATCTTTACTTACATAATACAACTGCTACAATATCGTTATGAATTTTGAATTATTAGTGTAACACGATTATATTTCTAAGTTCTTATAAAAAAATATTAAGTATAGAATGTTACCTTTTTTTTTAGTGTTGTATGTAACTTAAGCTAAAAACTCGAACAAGATGTCTCTTATTTTATTATTTTATTTGAAACAGGACTTTCGCACACAGACATTTACTCACAGCGAATTTCGACAATTAATATTTTTTTTATATAAATTACACGCACGATATCGCTTCGAATAGTGTTAAAAATAACATAAAAATATCTTTACAATATGCACAGTGTAAAGTCTCCGGACTATATGACATAAGGATGCATTGGGTTTGAGATCTATGCTGTTATCTTGTTTATGATTGTATAATACTATTGCAGAATTATTTATGTTGATTTGTAAAGTGTTATATAAAGTTTTTGTTTGTGAGAAAATCCATTTTTTTATTATTATAAATTAGTATGACCTGTCATAAAAGCGATTCGACAATATTGTTTACAATAGTTGAAAAATCATTGTATCAAATATGCGAAACGGAATATATGTATATAACTACGTGAGTCTGTACAAATCATCGTGCTTGATATTTGCTATATGAAATGTTATTTAGATTATCGTCTAATAATAATTTTTTAACTGCAATGCAGTTTAATTTTGGAGGAAACAAATTCTCGTGACGTCTATTTCAAGTTCAAAGTAATATATAGAAGTATTACTGCAGAGACGGAAATCACTATGTAAATACTTGATAACGATAATTTTGCAAATTACCGTTAATGATACTTAAATAAGATGCTATCAAGCTTAAATGAACAATTCGAAATCTTTCATAATTCTTCCAAATATGTTTCATTTAAAAGATCGCATTGCGCATTTTGCTTAATTGTACCAAAAATTAAGATTATGTTACGTTGCATACATAACAATTATTTGATTGGATGAGACAAGATGCGAATCTTCTTTATGTCCGAGGATATTTATTTGAACGTTGACGTTTAAAAATGCACGCGTATCACTTACCTCGTGAACGTCAAGTACACGCGACAGCGTCTTGAATATTCCACGCGGTCGAAAGGAAACAATTCACGTCCCAGTCGGTATTATCGCATATCACAATTTCTTTTCTACTATTGATTCCACTAGCTCATGATCGTTTTATGATTTACACACTATATGCATGTTCTATATCGTACTGACGTACACACGCGCACGTACGTATTTAAAACACCATAAATCTAGAAATTTTCTCGAAGAGAAGACACGAATTGACACTGATTGGAACACAGTTGTTGATCACGACGGAACTGTTGAAATATACACTTGCGGATATTATTAGCGAACGACACGGTGAACGAACGGTCGATAGGCGTTCACGTGGAAACTCCTCAGATTAAACGACAAATTTTACAAAATGACCAGCACCACGCTCGAGGTACTACTGAATACTGCTGAGTACAGATAATTGCGCGCATGCGTTTACATTTCCTTTGCGTCCTATATGCAGCGGGAAATACGAAATATATGTATTTATCTATTAATAATAATTTTCATACATCGCATCTATAAATATTATAATGAACGCACAATTTGGCAATCGTAAAAAAAAAAAAGAAAAACATATTGTATACATCATTGAGAAAATTTATATTAATGGTATGGTCTTTTTCTAATTAGTGCCATCTTTCAATTAATGATTCTACATATAAATGAAACTAATAATAAACAAATAGGTAGCAACAATCTATATGTGTATATGTGTGTGCAATGTTTGTATTCCTTGATACACAGATATGATCAATTACAAAATATTAAGATTATATATATATAAAGGGATTACATAGTTTATCAAATTGAAAATAAGTTGTACTGTAAAATGTGTTTGTACGAATATGTAAAATATAGGTGCTTGAATAAATTATTAAATATTATAATATATTAAAGTGAATATAATTTAATATAAATTGAAGGTAGAGATAAGTACGAGGCGTGAATGTAACGTAAAGCACATGATCAAAATGAGTTCTAAATAAATATATGTATAGAGCAGGACGCTTATCCCATTTTTTTTCGTTGTCGTGCAGTTATTATGTTATAAAAAATTTGTTATAACTATCATATAGCTAATTGAAAAAGATTTAATATACTACAGATTTTTTTACACTTATATCGATTGACAATGTTTTTTTTGTGTGTGAGTTATTGTAATGAATAGATTAACGAGTAAGATTCTAAAATGAAATCGTACATTTAGGAAAAGTAAGTATTCGCTACAACATAAATAACCTCTTATTTAGTCAAGAAGTAGTCAAGTATCAAAACATATAATATATACAAGGTCCCATTTTAATCCATCCATGCAATTTCTACAACTATTTATTATTTAAAAAAAAAAATTTTTTTTCTTTGGGAACATCTTATGATGATTACCAGATTTTTGTCCAAGTGGAGGGATTTACGAGATCTCAAGGTGGCCTTCACTTTCTTAAATAAAGTCACATATTTTTTATGCATTAATCGATGCAGCATATTCTCTAATTTAAAAGTATTAACCTATGTCGAAAAATTACTAGTTTAGGAAATATTTTAAATTTTATTTGATAAAGCCTATTATATAGGGTGTTTCGTAACTTGTGGGACCTATTTCGGGAACTGATTGTACGCCTAAACATAATGAAAAAAAGTCGTATAAATATATGTCCTATCTGTCTTCGTTTATGAGATATAATTTCTGTTTTAATTACTTTTACAAAAGATGCTCGAAATAACCATTTGAAGACAAGCCTGCACGCGTCTTGTCATTGGTCTGGTTACTCTCTCTATCGTTCCTGGTGTTTCTCGAATTTGTCGGAAGCCTTGCTCTATTCTATTTCGTAATATTTCAACATTTTCAATCGATGTTGTGTATACAATAGATTTTAAATGTCCCCACAAATGAAAATCTAATGGATTCAAATCGGAAGAACGAGCAGGCAATGCAATAGGACCTCCACGACCAATCCATTTATTTGCAAAGTGTTCATTTAAAATGCGGTATTCGATTTATGCATGATTGAATGAGCTCCGCCGCATTTTAGTCGAGTGGCTAGGCAATTTTTAAATCAACACTTGTTTAGGCTTGTCTTCAAATGCAAGGTTGTCATTTCGAGCATCTTTTGTAAAAGTAATTAAAACAAAAAATTCATTATATCTTATAAACGAAGACAGATAGTATATATATTTATATGGCTTTTTTTCATTATTTTTAGGTACAATCAGCTCCTGGAGTAGATCCCACAAGTTACGAAACACCCTGTATAAAGGACAAGGACAATATGAACACAAGAATTTCTGTCTTTCCTTGTCTTTTGTACGATTTTAAAATCTCAATCATTTTCTCGAATAAATAGTTACATGGATGAGTTAAAATAAGACACTCTGTATGTATATCACCTTAAAATTAAATACTGCAATAATAAATATAAATATTTCGTTAAAAAAACGATCGAATTTTAAAAATTAGATTTTTAAGATAGATATGCTATCTTAATGATTTTAACATATTTACATAGCAATGTACACCTACTACATAGTTTGTACAAACTAGAAAGAATGATGTGATGTATTGTTCATTACGCTTAATTCTTTTTGTTAACTTAGTGCATCATTTTATGAAGTTTCAAAATTTTTCCTAAGCGTTGTTTAGCCGTTTTCATGCCTTTCTTTGGTTTTCGTTCTGAAAATTAAATAAAATAACATAAAATATGAAAATGATTTTAATCAAGTACCAAAGGAAAAAATATACTAAAGTTGGAAATATATTACCAACTGGAACTGGAGCGGCTAGTTTCGCTTTAACATCCTTGAGTCTGTTAGGACTAGTTAATATCGATCCAAAACCGATGCTAGTTTTTGTTGTATTTTCCGATGATGTGGTCGACGTACCAGTTGCTGAAGTCACAGATGAATTTTTTTGCTTCTTTTTATTATATGTCCGCTTAGTTGAACTCTATTATGTTATACCAAATAAAGATAAATTAGATATCGTTCAACGAAACGAAAGGTAATATAATCATAAGGAGTACATTTTACAAACAAATGCTTAATAAAATATATTGTAACAGCCGCGCATCGTAGAATTATATGTACAACGTATTAATTTTGTCAATACTATGATAATATAATAAAACACAATAATATTAAATCATATTCAAGATACATGCAGCACATGTTATGAAACGAAAAATGAAACCGTAATATGCCTACCAATTTCTTCTTGGAGCCCTTATCCATGTTGTTATCCAGATAATCGTCCTATGCGATATGAGTATGCAAGAAAGAAATAATGGGAATACAGATGAATGTAAACATAGAATCGTACATAAAATGATAAATGAGTTAATTTGTGTTATAGAAAGGAATCTATCTATTGAGTTAAAAATTAATTTGATTATTAATTAATTTGACAATCAATATAATAATGACGATGACGATGATGATGATGATAATGACACCAATAAAAAGAAAAAAAAAAATAAATTTTTACATACTGATTGTTTTGCACGTTTTGCTGCCGCTGCTTCAAGTCCTTTTTCAACAGATGTTTTCTTGACACCTTCTCGAGCTGGACGGTTCGTTTTTGGCAAAAGAGGTCCTACTCTAGCTTTTGGATTCCATGCCTCGTCTATTTGACTCTTTGCTTTAGGCTTAAAGATATAATCTTCGTCGTCCGAAGCGTCTAAAGCCGGATAAACTATATCGAAAATATATGTTATAATTATAATTATTAAGATAAATGTATGTGTACAAAGGAATGGTAGAAACTTTTTATAATTTCACGTACTGAAATCATCATCCTGATGAACTTTATCGATGTTTTCTATCGATTGATCGTCATCCTCACTGTGAACTTTAGTAATTTTTGTAGATTTAGATGTACTATTGGATGTAGTCGAGTAACATTGTTCACTGAAGGATAACATCCCAGCAATTGCTTCTCGTGTCGATGGAGATGCCCTACCAGAACTGGTTGTTTTCAATTTATAAATACTAGGACACCAAAAACGTAAAACAACAGTGCTATGCTATTAAAAAATACACACACGCGCGCCCATTCATATATACATGCTCACAATAGATCTTTTCTTTCGACATCAAAGAAAAAAAGAGAATACATGTAACAATAAAATGATATTAAACATGCTTTTTTAAATAAATTCGTCAAACATATTAACTTTTAATATTATCTTACCCAGTAGGTGGTGGCATAGGTTGACTATATTGTGGTATCATTGGAGTCCTATAATCATATAAACGTTTGTTAAAAGATGAAAAATACTTCGATTTGACAAACGATTAATACCTACGTTACATCTAATCTTTGAGCACCATTTCCCAAAGTATAAGCCGAGGCTTTCAGTAATTCTTCGATTCCATTTTTTGGTACATCGTTTAAAACATCTACATCCCCATCGTAATCCCGTTTTAATCGCTTTTGCGCGCTAGTCTTAGGTGTTCTCTTTCGTTTTGGTGATTCATCGATAGTGAATCGACCATAGTCGCTCTCACTGCTGCCGTCGTGAAAATCATATATAGACGTTTGCTTCCAGGTTAATTCTTTTGACGCCCCAAGAGGATGGTCGGAAGTTAAATTATTATATGTATTTATGTCATCATGTGTACTCCTGACGACCTCATTATTGCCAAGCTTGAATCTAATTACGGTTGGGCTTTGTTTTCCCGGTTTCGACGATCGTTTGTTATTAACAGGAGAAGTATTTTTTTCTTCCAACGTTGGACTTTGAGTTTTGACGTACGAATACATAATGGGTTTTGGTAATGTGAGTTTTAACGGTGGTCTGCCAGATGACGGTGATTCTGCGATTGTAGAATTCGCTTTATTTGTTTCTTTTAATGTTGCTTTAAACGGATTATCAGCCATTCTATCGGCGACATCATAATCTACAAAATCTTTATTCAACGGTTTCTTTTTCTTGCGTTTACTTTCTCGTTCTGGTTTCGGAGGATTTAAAGATATTAAATATCGCTCGGCATGTCGAATTTCCTTACTGAAATCTTTCAATAATTTCTGACTATTTATGGTTTCCGGTATTTGACTTCTACTAGTCATATTATACTAAAATATAAATAATTTAAAAACATTCGTGCAATGTATAATCCATGATAGAATAATTTTATCACCAAAAAAGTGAGCTTACATCCTTATCTGTGTTCCACTGTTTCAGAATACTGAGTAACGCTTTAACACCCTGTAAAAGATATGCTGGACATTTCTTTCCTTCGTTATTCAATTCTTTTAATTCTTTCAATAACTTTTTTGCAGCAAACCAATTGATTGTCTCAAAGCCAGGATATTGAAATTTGGCAGGCGTCTTCATTTTTTTTTCCAATTCGTATATTCTATGATGTTAAAGATTAAACGAAATAGTTGAAATGATCTTTCAATCAATGATTACTATCAGCCGTTTATGTACTCACTGTATTTGCATCGGAATGTTAAGACTATGTACAAAATTTCCACCAAAAACCAAAGAATCAACTGGAGTTAATACAGCGTGTATCCATCCTGTTGGAATCATCATGGTCTGACCTTGTTTTATAACGCATTTGTAACACGCGTCGGCTTGATCTCCAAAGAAAGTTTCACTCTGTGTTGAACTACACATCCAATGCTGATAAAGTTGTAAATTTGCGGGCGTAGGCCTAATTAGATAAAACACTTTTTCTCCGCGCAGCACGTGATACCACACAGATGTACCACCGAAATCAATGTGAAAATCTGTGAAACTGTCTTTGACACCCATTAGACAATACTTTTGTACTTCGGGGCGTTTTATGTCATTGTCCTCGGGCCAATCACGCGGCCAAACAGAATTAACCCAGTCGAGTTTACGCGCGATGTATGGTGCCTCGATCATTGGAGAAAGACTGCAACGTTTATTTGTCAATTTATATATCACTTATATATACATATTAGTTACATATATTATATATACACATTAGTTTAAAGTCAATATGTTGCAAGGCAATTAATATTGATATACCCAGTATTTGTAAATTCAAGACTAATCACATTAAGAACCCTTGTCCTGCAAGGGGAATTGTAATATTCAACAAAGTCTCTTAATTTCATTCTGATATTACTTTGTCTTGTAACATCGATTACATCCATATCACGATCTCCGCCTGAAAGAAAATTGCAGCTGCATTTAACACAAATTTTTCATACATAACATTAATATAAACGTTCACATGTGCAAAAGATTTGTACCTATGTAACTTTCGACGTCATAAACACTGAAGTTTGGTGGTGGAACAATCATGTCGAGTCCATCCTTCCCATCAATTATAATAGGATTTTCAAAGCCATTGGCTTGTAAATGTTGCAGAGTCAATTGTTGTCCTCTCACATATTTAACAACTTCATCAGCTTTTGGAAAATGTCTAGATTTTAATTCTCTTATAAATACTGGCGTGCCAGTTTGAACTGGCTTTGTGTCTGCATCAGTTTCAGAATAATCATGTCTATGCCAGTTCAATCTTGCTTTCACTATAGTAAACAATTGTCATTCAAATAATATAAAACTGTAGATCATGTAAATATATAGTACAGGGAAAAAGTGCAATTTCTATATACTCACTAAGCGACGGTCCGCACATTGCTTCACAACGAGGACAATGGTATTTGTCGAGATCTATGGACATATACTCCTTTATAGAAACACATCTGTAAAAAGAAAAAGTATGAAAATTACTTCATTAATACTACCAACATGTTTTATTTCGTATATCAAATAATCATAAAATCTATTACGCGACTGTAATTTTCTTTTGTATCAAAAAGTAACGCATCGTTAGGATAGGTTATGTAAGTATCAACAAAACCTAATTCTTTTGCTGTAAAAACTGTCTTATAAATTGTTACTTTTATGTAAAGCGTTGCGGCAGGAAAATTATAGTAAAATGATCAAATTGCTTGATGGTTTCTTGCAGAATGGGAGCCGAAATACGTTTATATTTAGTTTTCGTGAGCATGAGCTTGCCACGATGTTTGGATTGTTATTTTTAATTGTCAGAATTTCGAACACTTACCCTCCATGATACCACTCTTTACAAACGTCACATTGTATCATAAATTGTTCGAAATCGTAAGAACGGCCACATAAACAGTATGTAACTGGTAACTCCATTTTCCGTGAATATTAACGCGAAATCGCTAAATACACTTTCACGATTCTGTGTCGTTAACATTGGATGGTAACTATAGTAGCCGTAATGCGTCGCTGAAAAGCCGCCCTGTCATCCTTCTTCGAATACACCCGCAAGGCGCGTTTCCATTCGATCCTTAGAGAGGTTCAATGAAATCTGTAACTTAAATAAAAAACAAGGTATGAGTATACACACATACAACGCGCATGCGCTTTTTGTCACAACCACATAAGTTTCTCCATGAAAACTGACCGTAATATTGGTTTATTTTGAAATTAGTTATGAAAAACGTGTCCTCCGATGATTTGAACTTTCTCGCTTCGCGATCGAATTTCACGAGATACGAGAATGAGAACGACGCAAACGAAAAAATTAAAGATAAAAATTTTGAAAATTGGCGCGAAACGAACTAAAGCGTGAGTAAAACGTCGACCGATTAGAATGCCTCTTAACAATTTTATCTGTTGCGTTTGTGATTAAGGTATTCCCCAAGGTTTATCCCAAAGTTTTTCCCAAAACGTGTGCTGTCTCGTTTAAGGAGTTTCAAATTTAGGAAATTGCCGGAATATAAAGCACGAAACAAGCCCAAGAAAAAGGAAAGTAGTTTATTAAATGATCAAATATGAGCTCTTTGAACGGAAGTAGAAATGTTGTGGAAAACAGTCCACTACCTGAAGATTCGTTGAACACAAAACAATTGCTCTTGCAGTGCAATTTAAAACGAAGAAAGAAAAAACCCGCTGATGTAAACGGAGCCGAACGTAAGTAATTTACACGTTTTCTAAAGACACTGTTTGAAATCGCGTTTGATCGTTTTCATAAACCGGGATAAATGTCGCATGCTATTTGCAGGTTGAAGATAAAATATGGTATAATATCTATGTTGAAGTACCGAATACCATTATGGAAACGGGTTGCTTAAATTTCAGATTCTATGGATCTTTCCTTCCAGAGCGATGGCTCTGCGGAAGCACAATTAACCAAAGACACAAATAAGAAGCACCACACTGATGTTTCAAAGCAAAAAACCATAGGTTCGCCTGTGATAATAGAAGCTCTGTCGGAAGATTTATCCTCGCTCAGTATACCTGAATTATTTAAACAACAAGGACAACTAAGAAGAATGAAAGACACACACAGTATACCTGAATTATTTAAACAACAAGGACAACTAGCAAGAATGAAAAACAATGTATTCAACAGTAGTCATTTACATATATCGAATCTGAAGAGTGATACCTCTGTCATTGTTGCTGAATCGTTAAATTCAAACAGTTCATGCAGTCAAAGAAATGATACCAACGTTGTATCACCATCTAAGAATAATCGCGAATTACCCAAGGATAAGAAGCAATTGCAAAGTAACGATTGTGATACACTTACTAGTCCAGGAAAACATTTAGCTTTGGTTGGAGAAGCTAAAAAATCCGATATCTGTGAAATCGAAGGAAATAGTAGCTCTATTGTTGGAGAAGCTAAAAAATCCGATGTCTGTGAAATCGAAGGAAATAGTGGCTCTGTTGTCAATAATATACAGGACAATGCTTTCAAAATGGAAGCTTCAAGTTATAAAGAAACTCTTCTCTCTATTGGAGAAGCTAAAAAATCTGATGTCTGTGAAATCGAAGGAAATAGTGGCTCTATTGTTGGAGAAGCTAAAAAATTCGATGTCTGTGAAATCGAAGGAAATAGTGGCTCTGTTGTCAATAATATACAGGACAATACTTTCAAAATGGAAGCTTCAAGTTATAAAGAAACTCTTCTTACTAATCAGCAATCAATACGATTTTATTGCTTACAGACCAAGGTAGCCGTCGTTATGTCAAAAGATGCACGATTTTGTTTCACTGGAAAATTAATCGTGCAAGTGATATATGGTGCAATAGAAGTTTACGGATACGTTATTACTACACAGAAGAATCCAATTGAAATTTATTCACCCAGAGGGTACAGTAATGTTTCGATCAAAGCGAGCGAAAAATTTTCGCAAAATGTCGAGTCAGATATTTGGGTGTTTCTTTCCAAAGAAGGTATTGATCAAAACCAAGAGAACAAATTGGTTGACGAGGTCAAACAGATTAAACCTGGCATGACGATTGTCTTGTTATCCAACTTGGAAAACAAATTGACTAGATTTTTACATGTCTTTTATCCGTTCAAACTATTCCCGGAAATAAAAAGTGTACCCTATCATTCTTGGATTGACACCAGAAGGGCTGAAAGAATGTTACAATCGAATCTTTATGTTGATAATCAAGCATGCAAAGAAATAATTGTTGATCCACGTGTTGCACAAGAAGTTGCCGACAAAATATTGACCCGTTGGAATGCGAACGAATGGTCGTGTACTTTAATAGCCGGTGGGAAGAGCGTTGGAAAATCAACTACGATGCGCTATTTGATAAACAGTCTACTACCTGTTTCTAAAATGGTAGTTCTTTTTGATGTTGATCCAGGACAAACAGAATGCACGCCAGCTGGCTGTATATCGTACAGTTTGATCGAGCAACCCTTGATGGGACCAAATTTCACGCATTTAAAGACTCCGGCATTCCAAGTATATATCGGAGATGTAAACGTGGCGCGATGCATTACACGATATATCGATGGTATCAAAATGTTGGTTGACAAATTGTCAAGTTGTCCAGTTTTGTCACGACTACCTATCGTCATAAACACGATGGGTTTTCCACAAGGTCTCGGTTGGGACATTATTTTATTTACAATCAAATTGATTCGACCTTCTTTCGTGGTACAGATTATATCTGAGAAGCCAAAAAACAATTATATCGAGTATTTAAGTAAACAAGTAGTAAATCGACAGGTAATTGCTACTATTTCACCAATAGCATGACTGAAATAATAGATGTGATGGAAGAAACGCATTATTTATAGCAAGTATCGTGGCCGACATGGAGTACAAATGTTACGAAATCAAATCTACCATGCGATCATGAATTATTCGTAGTACGTTCACACGCGGAAAGTAAAAATGCTCCAGGATATGAAACTTGGAATATGGAACCGTATCAGCAACGAGAACTTGTAATGATCTCTTATCTTAGTGAAATTGTACAAAACTCTGCTGATTCCTCGTAAGTTTCATTAACATTATCTGATAATCGTTTTTACGATTCGTACATTTAGAATTGTTGAAACATATGTTAATGATAACTCTAATATCTTTTTTTTTTAGAACTCGCTATGATTCTGTGTCATTAAGCATTAACAAAGCTGTACCATATGTGTTAGTATCATTTCTTCACGCGCGTCGAGATAAAAGTATTATTAAATTATTTATTAAACAATTTTTGATGTATACAAAATTTCTGCACCTACAGAACGCCTTTTGCATCGTTGTGCATTTCAATTCCACAAGTATCAGTGTCACCGTCGCATGTGTTGAACGTAGTAAATGGTAATATAGTAGCATTGTGTGGGATCGATGTGAATAATAACGAATTGCGAGCAGATCAAACCATGGCTGGTCCACGTATATTAAACAGATCACCCCTTTGCGCTTGTTATGGATTTGGTAGGCACAACAATATGTATTTTTTTTCTTTCTGTATATACTTGATAATTTAAAATTAATGTATAGTATTATTTCGTGTGCAGGTATCATTAGAGGAGTTGATATGGAGCGACAACAGATATTTATCAATACACCATTACCGGTTTCTACAATGCGGTATGTAAATTGTTTGATGGGATGTATACCAGTACCTGTCACGTTGCTACAGACTAATCAATTCAAAAATGTACCTTACACTGGTGGAAATGATGTTTCACCAATGTCTCGAGAACATCGCAGAGGGTATTTCCGTATGAGGTATTAAAAAGTACAAAATAATGCTTGATGCAATAACAATCTGACATGAAAAAAGATTGTATAATGTATCATCCATTGATATTTCTATTTTTCAAGAATACATGTTTATATTGTTTTTCTTATTATTACAAAAAAAAGATGTATAAAACATATATGTTTGATGTATACATAAATAAAACAGACAATTTGAAAAGAAAGACAAAAAAGCATATGCGATGTAATTTTAATAGAAAAAATAAAAATGGTAAAAAATACTGTGAAGTATTTGTTTTGTCTTCATTGTAATAAAATTAAAAGTAAATGGAAATAGATTTGATGGAATTCATTAAAACATACTCGCTGTATCCTCCTCGTGGACTAAATAAAGCGAGATACAGTTTACATTTCATTGTTTCATTTTTGCTATTTATAAACACATGCTATGTTTAAATACTTTTGACTTTTCTTAATATACTATGGTCGATTCGTTTCAGTCGTATTGCACTCAAAAAAGGGACAGAGAGACCTAAAAATGGCAGTTAAAGTTTGGACGCTCCAAGATTTCCCTATTAATTTTTGCCTTTTTGTTGCTGATAAATTCTTCACGTCTGTATAATGGCGCGGAAATCCGAATATTTCTTCGAGTTCAGTTATCCACAAAGAATCAGTTTCGTCTTTCATAAGAATTGGTTTTAAAGCCAATTTACCTGCAAATGTAAAGAAATCATTAATAATTTAAAACGTAATTAATGTGACGAATAGCGATGTAACTACTACAGATATAATTATATTATCAGTGATATAACTATTGAAAAAACTAGTGCAAAAACAAGTATTATACCTTGCTTTAGCGAGTTTACTTTCGTAGTAACAGTACGAATTTTCTTAACAAGCGAGTAACGTTGACAATGCGGCGTAAGTATATCCTGTACGTCTTGCTGTTCTTGATTTGGCAACGAGTGTGGTTCTAGCGGTAAATTATGCCAGTATAGCCTCAATCTATGTTGAGGGGAAAAATCAGCCGAGTCTATCGTATCAGGTTCTTGTCCTAAATGTCTGTTACAGAATGAAGTTTCAATGTTTTCAGTAACATTCTGTAAAACCAAACGTTCAACTTTGGAAACCTTACTTGTTAATTTCTAATCTATATTCAGTCGGCATCGAAGCGACGTTTTCATAGAACCAAAATAAATGGTGTTTATTATTGATTTTCTTTACTAGATCCAGGATTCGACTATACTCGAAGAAAAGAACACCAGTTCCTTTTGGATCTGAAACAACAATGTGATGAAAAACTGTAAAACGCGCGTTTTTATGTATATCCTCGTTTATAAGTGTTCGAACACATTTTGGTGTAGTCAGAATATGAAAGAAATAATTCATATAAGACTTGAAATATAATTCTAAGCAAAATTTCACGACATTTTTATCCATGTTCTCAAGAGTTTGAAATATTTTTGTATCTACAGAAGATCAAAGAATATAAAATAAAAAGTGAAGATTATAATGATAATATTTTATTATACAAGATTGATTGATTTAATATCATCATTCTGCATAATAATAGCACCGTAATGTTATTTATAATCATTAAATATTCATAAAATTTCATTTTTGTGAACATAATTGAAGAATACTGAATCAATACTTTCATACATATGTATGTATATCTGTATATATTTGTGCCTCCCATAAATTTGAAATTTCTTATTCACATATTCATTGTCACAGTGTGATAATCATTCTAAACATTATACTTTTCATCTAATACCGAACGTACTAATAATAAAAATTGCATTCATTTGATCTTTTGATTCTTAATTTACAAAACAAAGAATCTACTTGTTTTACTTTTAAAAATAACTTCTAACTTGGAACAAATTTATAAAACTTACAATTTTACTGATTTTTTTATATCATTTTTATAACGTTTGTAAACGAGGATATACGTATGGTAGTGCATTTTAATATAACTATGCGAACCATGGAGACCAAGTCGCGCTGGGTTAGCCAAACTCAGGTCATTGCAGGGTGATCCACCGATCAATAAATCGATAGGAGCTATTTCCTTGATCTTTTCCTTCGTGATGCCCTTCACGTTGCCCAAATGAATAACTCGATCGCCAAAATGTGTAGCACTCACCATTAACGCGTCCGGGTCGATTTCGCTCGCGTAATACTTGTCCACGGCTATACCTAACTTGAGGAGCACCAGTAAGCCTGAAAACATCCGTTTTTCTAAAAAATCAGTAAACGACTAGGCAACGTGAAGAAATGAAAAGGAGAAAAGATAAGAATTCCATCCAGCACCTGTACTAAGGCCATCGAACAACGATAGCACACGTATTTTTTTCTTCTCGTGATTACGTTTCACTAGCTGTTGCACGTTCGATTTGAAATTTGTACGGAACATGCTGATTATCTTCGCTTTCCAATTTGTTCGAGGCTTGACAAACGAATCGGTGAACGATTGAGATTTTGCGCAGAGGAAGCACTCCCAAGGATCTTCTCGAAGAACTTGCTCGTACGTCGTTGGGCATAACAGATGTTTCATGCAAGCAGTACAATAGACTCTAGAAAAAGAATCGTTTGACAATGTTCGTTCGTACGTTTGAAAAACGACAATTACAAAGGAATTTACCTTGGACAATCTTCTTTATCACATATGATCATCGTTCCAGAGGCTGCACACACCGTGCAGTAAAACTATCAATCAACAACGAATCAATCTTGATAATTATTTCGTTTGAATGTAGTATAGAACATAGTGGGTATCCCGAGGTTTAACAGCCAAACTTTGTCAGTATACCGCGATAGTATAATTAAATAAAACATATGTCATGTAAATATAGATTAATTGGTTAATATCGTGTTAAAATAAGATTTCATTTGCAATATTTTTTTAATTATTTTAGATCAAACATTATTTTAAATTCTATTAAACTTAAATTGTATTTATATATTATAGGAAAAAATTTGAAGAATTTGCAATATTTTCTTCGTTTTTCTTCTTTCCAAATCGTATAATATTAATATTTGTTTTATATACTATACTTTATACTTATTTTAATATTCAATATTTAAAACTAAACTATTTTCTATTATTGTGATAAACTACTGTTTGCAATTATGGAATTTTTTTGCATCTCTGATTTGTGCAATAAGCACAGCCTGTAATATAGATATTTATTATTTCAATATATCTCATCTAACTTGATAAAGATCAAAAACCTCAGTCCGTAATAATCCTGTAAACCTTGGGTCACTCTATCCTTATATGTAATATAGTATATTCTGACAGGGATACTTACGCATTTCGAATCATTGCCGAAGAGAAACATACAGGGTTTATAGTGATCCTGAAACGATAGGATTTTGAAGCATAAATAATTGCCAAAGTATTACAACATCGCGGTGATGTTATCGATGTACATATTACCAATGCCACCATACCGAACATTCTCTGCATAGAGATCCCTCGAAGAATGGATGAATGTCCATTTTACCCTTAGGAACTTTCAAACACCTTAGACATAACGATTTGAAAGTGACGTTTCCGTTCATCGCTGAACGTAAATCATCTAGACAGAAAGAAATGCTTATATTTTATATTAAATATTATTTTAATCCTTCTAATTTTGAAACAATGTTCATTTCAATGAGGTGGTGTATAGAATGGACTGAGAATTATTTTAGAATACGTAAAGATCTTGAGAATTTAATCGCGTAACTTCAACTTAAAACTAATCCTATGATATACTAATATACAAAGTTCAATATATATTCAATTCATACCAAAATTGTGCAAGTAAAGGGGAGACTTCAATCTTCAACATCGTTGTAGATATAGCCACAAAAATAATTTTTCAATGTTTCAAGAGATGTTTGAATTTTTAAAATTTTTGAGAATGAAAGTATCCTTACTTCCCTATTTGCTATATGATGTAAAAATGGACTCAAGATTATCAGGTTCGAGAAGACTACGCTTTAAAATGAAACTTATGGATTACTAAACAATGTTTATAGAATATTTTACAATAATTATGTAAAATAGTTTTTATAATAATTGTTGGACAATTTTTTTTTACAAATTTAACAGTTTAAAATATCGAGAATTTTTCAGCGTCAGTGTTACAATCAGGTTTCTTCACTGTTGTCCAACGTTCCCAATTATTTGCAAATACAAAAAGTAGAACTTACCACTGTTCTTTATGACATCCGTCCGTTCATCATCAACATCTGTATTCTTCTTCAACTCGATCAATTTCTCAGCTATGCAAGCTGAATATTTATCGTATATTTTGACGGAATCCTTCTTTTTCGTAGTATCACACGACGATGCTTGGGAGCTTTTCGCTTTTGAAAAATATTTGAGCGCATCGTCTAGTGTCCAATTCTTGGTTTCGAGACCTATACGGGAGCAATAATCCTAAAAGAAAAGAAAAACAAAAAAAAAAAAAAAAAAATTGGAAAACCATGGCTCGATGGAATTTCGTGGCTTACAACAGATTTGAAATGGCGCAGATAAATACTTTGGACGCTTGAAGAACTCCGACCATATACAAATGCTTCTTCGTATTATTTATGTAGTCGCGCATTTTTTCAATTCCTTTGTCGAATTTCATAAACAACTGATGATGAACCTGTCGTGCGTAAATGAAAAATCATTGAAAAAACGATACTACGTATGATACACAGGATGTTTCGTAACTTGTGGGACCCACTTCGGGAGCTGATTGTACGCCTAAAAATAATGAAAAAAAAGTCACATAAATATATGTCCTATCTGTCGTTCGTTTATGAGATATAATGAATTTTATAAACAGAGCAAACTCTCTGCCTCTTTCCATAGACCGCAATAGTGATGAAGCTAGTTTTACCAGGGACGGTATATTCAATTTTCATAATAATCATAATTGGGATGAAGAAAACCCACATGTCATTGCGCATTCAACACTAGTTTAGTTTAAACGTATGAGCAGGAATAATTGATAAATTTTTAATTGGACCTTTTTTCCTTGATAGAAAACTAACAGGCACAAAGTACGTTGATTTTTTGAGCATGCGTTTACACGAAATATTAGAGGAAGTTCCGAGTCGATATTAGACTTCGTATGCGGTTTATGCATGATGGAGCTCCGCCGAATTTTAGCCGAGTGGCTAGGCAATTTTTAAATCAACACTTTGCAAATAAATGGATTGGTCGTGGAGGTGCTATTGCATGGCCTGCTCGTTCTCCGAATTTGAATCCATTAGATTTTCATTTGCGGGAATTTAATTTAAAATCTATTGTACACGTAACATCGATCGAAAATGCTGAAATGCTACGAAATAGAACAGAGCAAGGCTTCCGACAAATTCGAGAAACACCAGGAATGATAGAGAGAGTAATCAGATGAATGACAAGACGCGTGCAGGCNTTGTCTTCAAATGCAAGGTGGTCATTTTGAGCATTTTTTGTAATAGTAATTAAAACAGAAAATTCATTATATCTCATAAACAAAGACAGATAGGACATATATTTATATATGACTTTTTTTCATCATTTTTAGGCGAACGATCAGCTCCCGAAATGTGTCCCACAAGTTACGAAACATCCTGTATATTATTTCGGTTCCTTTCCCACGAAACGTTTAATAACGTTCGATTATTTTTACCTCTGAAAGTTGGTAGTCACCGTACCACATAATCCATTGGCATCCAAAGCTCGGTTCTCGCATGCAACAGTCGCGATAATCGATAATCATTGCTGCAACATATAAAGAGAGCGTGTTTTCATTTTCGTAATGAGTCGAAGCTGTTCATATTGGAAACTGTGAACTGTGATCGTTTCTGAATCTGGTCTTGATCGTTTGAATGTTTCAGCTTTGAAACGTAGTGTTCACTTGTATCGTAAACGTAACTCGTCTAGATGCGAAAGTAAACGAGCAGAAGGATAAAATACATTAGGATAGCTGTTACGACTAGATAAACGTGTATATTTTATGTAAAATAATTTATCACGCTTATCGTAAATATGATAGCGTCTAGATGTAAATAATAGAATAAAGTTCGTATTGTAACGTATTCACATTGCAACTACACTGATAGCTATAAATATTACACAGATAAAATATGCTATCCGTTGTATATTTTTATGTATATTTACGTATATAAATGTATATTTTTACACAGATTGGATGCCCTCCCACGTTTTTATTTTTTAGTTATTTTAATGTAAATTTGTTATTAACAGTCATATCGTACGTTAGATTAAAAAGTTTGACGTGGTTACATATTTTTACCCGAAACGCGTGTAAACCTTCAAAAAAGAGTTTAGCTTTTAAATTCTGCTGTTTCAGAAGACTTTTTAATTAATTGTACAAAATTTGATTAGAAGAAAAGAACATCGTTAATAATACTTTTATTATTACAATAATTCAATGTGAGTATAGCAAAAAAAAAAAAAAAGGTGATTCCAAATTGACTTTACGTAATTGACCTTAAATATTCAAAAATTCGAGACCAGCTTGTAAATATCCAATATTTCACAAGCAGATTGAACGACATCGTACGTTAGATTAAAAAGTTTGACGCAGTTAATACAAAGTTATCTTTGATCCCACGATAACTACTTGAAAATTAAAGACAACATTATCTCTCTTAATCTCTTATATGATTATCAAAGTAAACAAAATCTGTCCAAATTAACAGAGACAATATTAACCAATATGATATTGACTGATGATTAATTTCAACAATAATAACTGTAACTAAGTTAACCAACAACAAGTGACTAGTTTGAAACAATTGGAATTCCATTCATTTCACAAATTATTCGCTGATTCCATAAGATGATAACGAGTGACTCATTATGATCATTAACTTCCGATCGAAATTAATACAAATCGATTAAGAATAAGATCGTATATTATTTACGGTATATAAATAAGTACTACGTATCGAATTTGATCCCATCACTGTTCAAAATGAAAATCGAAACGATCGAAGATTACACAAGGCAGTGTATAATCCACGAAGAGTATTGAAACAAGGGAAGACTGGAAAGGATATCGTAAAAGGAGGAACTTTAAAATCGCATTACCTGGCCACCAATTGTGTCCGGCGATTTTAGCCCACGCTATAATCCCCGGATTCTGTTCTTGCAACGGCAAACGCGTTAAATCTACGTTATTTCGTTGTGGCACCTCTTTCGGCTTCTCAACCACCTTTTTCCCTTGACTTTCCCCTAGAAAATTGAGAGCAAAAAAGAGAGAGAGAGAGGCACAATTGACGTTTTCAGTAGAAAAAGAAAGAAGGAAGGACAATGAGAAAAGTTAAAAATACATACGTTTTTGGTCTAGCAGATATTTCTCTGTAATTTTGGCATTTTTCTGCCTAAGAGTGTCGAGTCTCCGTTGTATATTGTTTGGATACGGATAGAACTTAAGCTCGTCCATCACTATGCACGGGGAAAGAAATTAAATTAACATTAATAAATTTACATCAGTTGGTAAAATCAGCAATCAAATCGTTCAAGTTCCATATCAGTGTTTTGAACTAAGCATAGTCGTCAGTGTCCTAACACAAATATAGTAAATACAGTAAAATAATTAAGTGAAACAACAGTGCTGAATTAATTAAATCTCCAACAAAAAAAAAAAAAAAAAATAAATACCAGAAAGTAACTCTATGTAACTTTTTTCAGGGTCACGACTCGTATTACTCACTTTCGATCATAGTTGGAAAATTGTTCTCGATCCACGTGAAGTAAGGTTTGGTCAAAGTGCAGCCCAACGCGCCGCGTAACATCTGAAACAGATACGTTTGTGTCTCAATCGGGTATATAGGATGTGACAACAGAAAGTGAACGAAAAAAAGATGAAAGAAACAGACCTGCATAGCTGCGTCAATGGCGCGTACTCGCGCTTCGCTTAAGTTCTTCGTTAGTCTGCTCTCGAGGTTTGACGAGAACGGTTCGATTTGCGTCTTCTCATTCAACTGAAACGAATTCGACAAGTCGTGAATTTTGTGCAAACGCGTTGCTTATGAAGGGAAATTAACAACCCTTTGACAATCCATTCAAAAAAATGTCCAAATTTAATTCCTTCATTGCATGATTTCCATTAAATGTCTTTGACACAAAATGTCCAAATTTAATTCCTTCATTGCATGATTTCCATTAAATGTCTTTTTCCTTTTAATTTCGTTTATCCGCAAGAAGAAGAAACGCAAACAAATGTGCAAGAATCATCTTGAAATAACGCTCTTTTACGAAAATTCTTGTAAAATGACTAACATTCTTATAAAATAAAGGTAACAATCTTATAAAATATAATAACATTCTTTGGCATTTCATTTTTAGCAGAACACATTTAAAAGAAAAATTATAATAATTGATCAAATCTCTCTTTTTTTTTTCTTTTTCTTTTTCACCGCCGAAACAAGTGATTGTCTTGTTTCAAAACGATTTTGAATGATCTTATTTGTGGTTGAGTAAAATATTCAAAAGACTTTTAGTAAAATTAATAACGTTCTTGCAAAAAGATGAAGTTGGAAGAAAATTTATAATAAGAGGCCTTTCTTCTTCTTCTTCTTATCATTATTATTATTATGTATGTAATAAGACATTTCGACCTTTATTAATTTCTGTACTATGTCTAGTTATTTATCAATGTACAATAAGGATCTTATATTTGAGTAATTTTTTTTTACAAAACAGCTGGATCGCGATTATCTTATCGCAGTACCATTTCGAGTGACCCTCGTTCGCAGTGACGTGAATTATTATTATAACAAACACGCGGTTTGAAGCTGAAAGATCAAAGATCTCTAATTTCTACGTGACATTTACTGTAAAAAGTATGCACATTGACTGACGTGTTAATAGACGTGGATTCCTTTGACCCCTCACTCGTCTCTGAAACTAATTCTAGGCTTAATTTAAAAATTTCCTCAGCTAAACAAACTGAGAAGGAAAAACGAGAGGGAAAAAGAAACGCCACTTTTCGTGGATTGTCAAAGGGGCAAAAGAAGAGGAAAAATGGACAAAAATTGAAATTTATATATTCACCGATGATATACGAGCTTCGCCAATCCAGTACACCCATAATTTCTCCGTTTCCGGCAACATTCCTACGTGGTCGGCATCGACAATTAACGCTGTAATATCGCACAGAATACGTTTACTTAGGACATGGCTGTAACATCGATTGCGCTCGTCTCGTCGCGTCGCGTTGCATCACGTCTCGTCTCGTCACGTCACGTCACGTCACGTACATTCCTCCGATCCTATTCCAGCTTTAAAACTTTCGATCAGTAAATCGATTGCTAGCGCCAGCCTGTCGGTAACTGATCAAGCTACGAAACTACAGACGAGAGGAACGTCGATCGCTTTTATGATTAACCCGTTAAGGGTACATTTCTTGCATTACGCGAACTGCTGCAGTTTATACGTATAATTTCTTATTTGGGGGATGAGCTGTCCAGTGTGTGAACGTACACTCAAACCTGTTGAAATTAGTATTCACTAATGAAATCGTCAATCAATTAATACTGGCTCTATCGGTCTTCAACGCATCGTTTGCGATCGTTACAATTTGATTAATTGTGATTTCACACAATCGTGTTTTGAAATTCAATTCAGCATTAATTTCGACAAAAGTCACGCGTGTCTTTTCATTGTGACGAATCGTAAAGAAAAGTAAAAATTTGATTTAATTTGAGTGAAGAAGGAAAGTTTGAAATTGTAGACGCCAAGTAACAAGACTTATCCTCGAACGTCACGAGGTCAAAAAGTTGAGTAAAAATAAGAGGACATTTTTGTCGGTTTTGTCAGTTGAACTCTCTTAGAATCATTCACAGTTTTAACATCTTTCGTGTTTTTAGTAAAACCTTTGAAGAGTTAAATAAAATTTAGTTCATATACACAACAATTTGTTAAATTATTATTATATTTTATATATATTAGTAATTTATATACAGTTATACAGGGTGTTTCGTAATTTGTGGGACCCACTTCGGGAGCTGATTGTCTCGCCTAAAAATAATGAAAAAAAGTCATAGAAATATATGTCTTCTATCTGTCTTCGTTTATGAGATACAATGAATTTTATAAACAGAGCAAACTCTCTGTCCGGTCTCCTCTCTTTCCATAGACCGCAATAATTCATAAGCAAGAATTCACACTGTTTACAAATAATACTTACTTGATATCTTTCGTGTGACTATTTGAAGATTCAGCAAATTTCGCAATACTCTCTAAATTAGTTCAGTTGTTACTAATAATAATACATGTCGTTTAAGATTGTGTTTTTTGTACTTGGTTCCTGCAAATGTGAGAACGTGAAGAGAGTTTTGTGTCTATCATACTTTTCACTGATGAAGCTAGTTTTACCAGGGATGGTATATTTAATTTTCATAATAATCATAACTGGGATGAAGAAAACCTACATGTTATTGCGCATTCAAGACATCAACATCAGTTTAGTTTAAACGTATGGGCAGAAATAATTGATAAATTTTTAATTGGACCTTTTTTCCTTGATGGGAAACTAACAGACACAATGTACGTTGATTTTTTTGAGCATGCGTTTACACGAAATATTAGAGGAAGTTCCAAGTCGATATTAGACTTCGTATGCGGTTTATGCATGATGGAGCTCCGCCGAATTTTAGCCGAGTGGCTAGGCAATTTTTAAATCAACACTTTGCAAATAAATGGATTGGTCGTGGAGGTGCTATTGCATGGCCTGCTCGTTCTCCGNCAGATGAATGACAAGACGCGTGCAGGCTTGTCTTCAAATGCAAGGTGGTCATTTCGAGCATCTTTTGTAATAGTAATTAAAACAGAAAATTCATTATATCTCATAAACAAAGACAGATAGGACATATATTTATTTTTTCATCATTTTTAGACGTACAATCAGCTGTCGAAGTGGATCCCACAAGTTACGAAACACCCTGTATAGTAATATTTCATTAGTTTTTACTATTGAGTGTTCATTATAAAAGCGCAAGAATGTTTCTTTGTAATGAACGTTGCAATCGAAGGAAAACAGAGAGAAGAATAAATTATTAATTATTAAAAAAAATTCACATTATATACGTATGTACTTCAACAGTTAATAAAAATTATTAACAACCTACATTCAGGCCTCTGAATTTGATCAGAAAAGCTGTTTTCAGTCAGGGACCGTGCTATGTAAATTTCAACGTGAAGGGAGCGTAGGTACAGAGATAGGTATTAATTTTTTCGCATGATACGAGCAACGTTCATTCGCTGGACAGGTCACTCTCTATATATATAAAAATAGGAGTCCTCTTTCGAAAAATGGTGTTTCGTATAAATTCATATGGTGAAATGATAAAATACAAGAAAGAAAGCCGTGTTGTCCTTTTGACACAGTTCCTTAAAGTCGTTAATTATTGTTCTCTTTCTGTTTAACCACTTGCGCTGGCAACTGATTGCGGACCGTAACGAGTGACCGAACCGTACAAAATAATTCGTCGCTTTCTTTTTCTTCCGTCAGTATAGATATCGCTGAAATTATTAAGAAGTAATAAATACATCTTAGAACTTATTAAGAAGTAATAAACTTGACATTTGTTTCGCCTGGACATTTGTTACTTGAAGCTGAGAGAAAATGTGGCAATTTGGGGCAAAAAGTTCTCGACGTGCGTGGCACGTCGTTCCAGCGCAAGAGGTTAAATAAAAAAAAAAAAAAAAAAGAAAAAAGAAAGAAAGAATATTGAAATTCTCGCCTGGCCACCATCCGGAATAATAGCCCCACACCAATTTGCCAACGAACAGATCCTTGCTGACTTTCATCGATCCTCGCGTAACCCTCCTGAGCTCGTAACATCCGTCGCTCCACCTGGATCCTTTCTTCTGGGGGGCCTTCACGACTTTCCTCATCGGCTTGGCGGTCGTCGTGTTCTCGTCGGAGGACATCTTGCTCTTCTTCGCGATCGAGTGTTCGTCTTCACTCTCTTCGTTCGAGGAGACTTTTTTGCTCGCGGAAAGCTCGTCGATGTCGAGCTTCGACGGTTGCTCCCCGTTGGAACTCGCCGACGGAGCTCCGTCGAAATTCGTCGATTGAGTCTCGACAAAATTCGATGGTCGCTCGTCGAAATTCGACGATCCACCCTCGTCGAAACTCAACAACGCAGCTTCCCCAAAATTCGGCAATTTCCCATCGCCAAAGTTGGAAGACGTAGTCTCGTCTTCGCGATTCGAAGATCGCAGCTCGCTAAAATTCGACGATCTACCGTCGTCGAAGCTCAACGATACGCCCTCCCTCCCGAAACTCAACGATACGCCCTCCCTCCCGAAACTCAACGATACGCCTTCCCTCCCGAAACTCAACGACCGCGCCTCGCCGAAATTCGTAGACGCAGTCTCGTCGAGATTCGACGACTGCATCTCGCTAAAACTCGAAGACGCGCTCTCGTCAAGATTCGGCGACGGCGGTTCGTTAAAACTCGACGATCTGGCTTCGTCGAAGTTCAACAACGTCGATCCCCCGAAGCTCGACGGCCGAGCTTCGCGAAAGCTCGACGACCGCGCGTCGCCAGAATTCGACGAACGTGCCGCGCCAAAGTTCGAGGATTCAGCTTCGTCGAGGCTGGCCAACTCATCGAGAGCGAGGTCTTCTTCGTTCTCCGATTGTTCCTTCGACGACTCTTCAGACTCCGGCTCGACCGATACGTTACCCTGGTGGTCATCGTTGCGATCCTCCCTCGAATAACGTAATCGTTTGTCCTCGTCGCGATCGACCATCCGTTTCTGCCGCACGTTAACAGGCTTCGACGACGTTTTGAAATCGGTTCTCCTCGTCCAACGATCGTTTCCCGCCGAGCGATCGTAACCGCGCGAGGCGATGTTACCCGCGTCGTTTCTGCAAGATGACTTCACCTCTCGACTGGAGGTGCCAGTCTGCGGAATGTTTACTCGCGTTGGGAGGATGTTTGCCGTGTGATTCGATTGATTCGGCAAATTATCGTTATCGTCGCGTTTCGCCGCGAGTGAATCGCGATAACCGGCTGACACGGATGGATCGTCGTTCCGAGTTTCGCTGCAAGGGAACTGCTCCGCGTTTTTCGTGCCCTCGTGCCTTCTCTTCTGGTATCTCCAAAACTTGTCGACGGTGTTCAAGTCGTTGTCCATGGTCGTTGAGTCGTAGCTTCGTCTAGTCTTGCAAAAGTTCTCCTTCACCTCTTTACCTCGGATGAACGGGGATTCGCTCTTGGATCTGGACGCGCATTTCGAGCTCCGTTTCTTCTTTCTTCTGCGCGATTTCAAACGGATCCTCGACGACTTGCTCGCGGCGCTGACCGAGCTGTTATTTATCAAGGGCAACGTGGACTTGGGAACTGCGACGCCGGCCACGTTGACGTACGATCGTTCGTCGGGCATCGTGTCGTGCAAGACGTTGTTCTGCGAGACACTCGATATCAAGCCTAATTCCATGGCGCACACCATGGACCAAACGCTCTTCCCCGCCCATCCTTGCAACGTGTCCTCCTTTCTCGATAGATCCGTCTCCTCGAAATCCTGCAACACAACGCACGACACAAGTTAGAGGAGCGTCCGATTCGGAAAATCGAATTTTTTCATACTTGTTCACATACTACTTATAATTTTATTGGAATTTAAGGGCCATCTTCAATGTGTAATATTTATAGCAACATTTTGTAATTTTGTTTTTTTTTACAGTTCACAGCGAGATGGAACATTATCTTATCATCTTTTGTAATTTCGAAAAATATTTGTGTATTTTTTTCTTTTCTATAATTTTCTGGACAATTTTCCGCCGACTTCAAAATTTTAACAGGATCTTCCACTTTGAACAATCTAAGCACGAAGCACGTACAATTTTTGCGAAATATTTGAATATTCATGCTCTCTGCAGACATTTTTCCTTTCACTCGAGGATGCTTTTCATTCGAAAGGTTTTTCATAAAACTCAACGTTTTTGAAAAACCCAAGCTATTCAGAAACTAAAATTATTCACTCCTTTTCTTTCGTCGCGATACGCGCCACCGCGAAAAGAGTCAGATTTGAGCTACGTGCATTTCGTTGCCACGCACGACCAAGCAGCTGGACTTTCTTGCAGGCCAGATAACTCGGTTGCCCTCTTTTACTCACGACGAACCGGGTCAGAATTTCTAATACGGTTTACACGCGTCATACCGTGTTTCTGGTTTAACAATTTCAAAAATTTCGACAGCTAATGAAAACGCGTCTTAACGCATTGCGTAGCGCCTAAGGGCCCGCACATTTTTGGAGCAACAGGGAAACTTTGTACGATGCATATATGCACTTGTTTAATTCACATTGATAAAATATTCTTCAATATTACTATATATTTTATAATTAATTATACATATATATTACTATATATTTTATAGTAATATTTAAGAATTACTGTACATTACTATATATTTTATAGTAATTATACATATATATTACTATATATTTTATAGTAATATATAAGAATTACTGTATATTACTATATATTTTAATTATAATATTTAAGAATTACTATATATTACTATACTTACTATATTTTATAGTAATATTTAAAAATTACTATATATACTATACTTACTATATATTACTGTATTTTATAGTAACATTTAAGAATCCATTTATTATGTATTTTAGATTATTAATCGTATTATTTATTTTATATTTATATTAACACAGGACGGTATGCTTTGGCAAACATATAGTATTCTCTCGCATTTTTTAAATTATTTAATATAATTATAATTATTTAATATAATATTTAATATATGATTGAAAGGGTTCAAGAGGTTCAATGTATAGCATTTAACAAGTGTATTATTTTATTAATAATTAAAGTTATTAATTATTTTTCATTTTAGAGGTATTTTATTAAATAAAATGAAACTACCTCTAGTAACGTTTCTTGGGTGCGGTATGTTAGGAAACAATTTCCCTACTTCTTGAAAAATTAATACATTATAATATATAATATTATATAATATAAATTATAGCGTTCCTCCTCGTCCGCAACGTTGAAACACGAGAATTCTCGTCTCCCGTCCGCAACAGCAGAAAAACTAAAACACGCGAATTCCCGTCCACGTTAATGTGTTAAGTGGCACATCCAAGTCGCGCCTCCAAGATGAGGTTTCCACGGATCTCAGGAACGTTTCAAAATTTTCACCTGGATCGCTGGAACAAACGTCGCTGTCTCTTGACGGAGAGAAGCGAGCGCGCCGGAGTCAACGCTCGTGACACACAGACAGAACGGAGAGAAGATATAGAGCTCGGCGGCGAACCACCAAGGAGGGCAAGATTGAAATCGCTTTTGAAACAGCGGGACGGAGGGTTGGTGAACAAAAAAGAACGAGGAAGAGGGACACAGGGTGGAGAGAGACAGAGAAAGAGAGACAGAGAGAGAGAGAGAGGGTTAGGGAGGGGTATGCGATCCACGTGGCGCCTCGAAAGGCATTTCTCGAGGTCGCGGCGTGCTTTGCCGGGGTCGACCTGATGAATGGAAACGTCGGTATTATTGTGTTTACACGCGGGACACACGGGGGCCTCTCTCGCTCTCTCGCCACACTTGGCGTGGAAACATTCATTCATAAAGCGTTCCGCGCGTTCCTCTCACCACCGCTGTCCCTCCCCCCTGGCCCCTCTACTCTCTCTTCAGCGCGCTTCTCACCCCATGTTCCTCTCCTCTCTTCGCTCTCTCACCCTCTCTTAACTCATTCTCTCTCTCTCTCTCTCTCTCTCTCTCTGCCGCCGCCGCTCCGCGCCACTCTCTCCCGCCGCCGTTATCCCCCTCTACGCGAGGGTACACGACCCTCCGTCGAGTGTAGAGGGGTAGTACCAGTGACGTAGCCAGAATTACGACAACGACCTGCTGATTCGCTTATTTTATTGTCCCCCAGGTCGTGTCCACTCGCAGTCGGCTCGTTCGAGGTCGCGTTCCCAATTCTTCGACGCCGCCTCCCGCGTCTCCTTAACCGACCATTGCCGCGTCGAACCGTTCGCTCACTCGATCCCACCTCTGACATTTACCTCTGACACCAAAACACACAGCTACCGGAGCCTTTGATTTTTCCTTTCGTTCGATCGTCGTCGTATCTCTCGACGCGTGGCACGACAGCCGTCGTCGTAATCTTGGAACGTGTAAGAGACGACGAATGTACGACGAACGAAAGAAAAGTCGGAAATGAGCTTCGTGTTTTGCGTGTTTTGTTTAAAAAAATATCCGAGTCGGCTTCAAATGAAAGTTTCATCAACACCGCGATTCCCCCGTCGTTTGCTACTTCGTTGTTTCGACCTCTTGCGCTGGAATGACGTGCCACGCACGTCGGAGAATTCTTTCGTCCCAAAATTGCAATATTTTCTCAATTTCAAGTATATTTAAGTAAAACAAAATAGGCAAAACAAACAATAAATTCATTACTTCTCAAGAATTTCGACCCAGATATATCATATCGACGAGTTCACAAATAAAGCGACGAGTTACTGTATACGGTTTGGTCACTCGTTACGGTCCGCAATCAGTTGGTGGTTAACCTCTTGCGCTGGAATGACGTGCCAC
>NW_025110072.1:53163-67872 GCF_011392965.1 Frieseomelitta varia
AGTTACTGTATACGGTTTGGTCACTCGTTACGGTCCGCAATCAGTTGGTGGTTAACCTCTTGCGCTGGAATGACGTGCCACGCACGTCGAGAATTCTTTCGTCCCAAAATTGCGATATTTTCTCAGTTTTAAATATACTTAAGCGTAATCCAGGCAAAGCAAGTAATAAATTTATTACTTCTCAATAATTTCTATCCAGTGATATCATATCGACGAGTTCAAAAAAAAGGCTTTACTGTATACGGTTTGGTCACTCGTTACGGTCCGCAATCAGTTGGTGGTTAACCTCTTGCGCTGGAATGACGTGCCACGCACGTCGAGAATTCTTTCGTCCCAAAATTGCGATATTTTCTCAGTTTTAAATATACTTAAGCGTAACCCAGGCAAAACAAGTAATAAATTTATTACTTCTCAATAATTTCTATCCAGTGATATATCGACGAGTTCAAAAAGAAGGCGACAAGTTACTGTATACGGTTTGGTCACTCGTTACGGTCCGCAATCAGTTGGTGGTTAACCTCTTGCGCTGGAATGACGTGCCACGCACGTCGCGAACTTTTTGTCCCAAGATTGCAATGTTTTCTCAGTTTTAAGTATCCCAAGATTGGAATGACGTGCCACGTACGTTGAGAATATTTGGCCCAAAATTGCAATGTTTTCTCAGTTTTAAGTATATTTGAGTAAAACAAAATAGGCAAAACAAACAATAAATTCATTACTTCTCAATAATTTTGACCCAGATATATCATATCGACGAGTTCACAAATAAAGCGACGAGTTACTGTGTACGGTTTGGTCACTCGTTACGGTCCGCAATCAGTTGGTGGTTAACCTCTTGCGCTGGAATGACGTGCCACGCACGTCGAGAATTCTTTCGTCCCAAAATTGCGATATTTTCTCAGTTTTAAATATACTTAAGCGTAACCCAGGCAAAACAAGTAATAAATTTATTACTTCTCAATAATTTCTATCCAGTGATATCATATCGACGAGTTCGAAAAGAAGGCGACGAATTATTGTATACGGTCACTCGTTATGGTCCGCATTCAGCCGCAAAGTGGGTTAATTTCTTTAGAACCTCTTCTCGTAGCAATAAAACAAATGTTACTTTAATTTCTATCTTCCTCAGCGCTGTTTTCACAAAGAAGTGACCCTCGCGCACGATCGTTAACTTTTCCATTGATCTTCAAAGTCGCTTTCTCGTTGCAAGCAACCGCCTTCCGATTCTCGATTCAAGTTCGTACGTTACGGCGGGTTGTCGACCCCGGTGCCGTGACGATTAAACGTATCGTTAGGCGTTTTCGAAGATACTCGAGGCACCGGAATCTCGCGCACGCGATCCTGCGTAGCGTTCTAGGCAAGCGGCGTGTCGCGTGACTGGATCCGCGTTGCGATCTCACGCGAGAGGATTTTTCCTCGGGCCCGAGCCTGAATATCGCACGAAACGCCGATCGACGCGTCGAAGGCTACGATTTTTCATTTTTCTTTCGAAAAGTCTTCACTCTCGCGAGAGAGAATTCAAACATCTCGAGAGAGAGAGAGAGAGAGAGAGAGACCTAGAAACGTGCAACATTTCGAAAGGGGGATGAGAGGGGAGGGAAAGTTCGTCGAACTGTGCTTTGTACAAGCGATATACGCGGCAGTGGCGTTTACGTGTACTCACAGCTGATATGAATGGAGACTAGGTAGAGCGCGAGCTGGGGGTTGGTGTACGTATTTGTGGATTCGGTCATGACGACTTTCCAGTATAAATTGAAACTTCTCGAGGGTGTCTCGCCGGCGGTGGGAGAATGTCAAGGGGGCGAAGGACAGAAGGAGAGAGGCCTGTGCACCGGCAATACCGGACGAGGATGGAAAGAAGCAGCGAAAGAGGGGGGGACAGCGCGAGCGAGCGAGCGAGAGAGCGAGGGATCGACTGACTGACGGAGAGACAGAGAAAAAGAGAGAGACGGATCAACGAAGGGTACAAAGCCACGAAGCTGGGTCAGTTCCGTTTCAGTACGAGGTAGGCTACGATTCCGTTTGGATCGGAGGGAATCGAGAGAGGATCCATTCCATTCTCTTCCTCAATGTCGCGTTCTCTCCCTCTCTCTCTCTCTCTTTCTCCATCTTCGATGTTTCTTCTTCGTTCTCTAAATGTTGCTTCGCAATTTATATTTTTATAAATTCAGCAAGACACCAAATTTCTATCGCCAAGCTTCCAAATTTGTATTGCTTTTCAAATTGTCTGCACTATAATTTTGGTACGTATGTGCACACGCGATCAACGGTATAATGTCACACGTTGATGTCGTTCTTAACCACTTGCGCTGGCAACTGATTGCGGACCGTAAACGAGTGACCAAACCGTATACAGTAATTCTTCGCGTTTTTTTTTTTTTAAATCGTTGGTACAACATCGCTGGATAGAAATTATTGAGAAATAATAAATTTATTATTTCGTTTCACTTAAATATACTCAAAACTGAAAAAATATTGCAATTCTGGGAGAAAAAATTCTCGTGCGTGGCACGTCATTCCGGCGCAAGAGGTTAATCACTTGCGCTGGCAACTGATTGCGGACCATAACGAGTGACCGAATCGTGTACAATAATTCGTCGCTTTCTTTTTGAACTCGTCGGTACGATATTCACCGGATCGAAATTACTGACAAGTAATAAATTTGTATATTTGTTTTGCCTATTTTGTTTTACTTGAATATACTGAAAACTGAGGAAATATTACAATTTCGGAACAAAAAAAATTCTCGACGTGCATGGCACGTGATTCCAGCGTTCCATTTTGGAACTCTGGATCATCTCTGGTGTCATCGAGGAAGCTCGATTTGCTCAAAATTCGTTCTACGAAGCGTGTCCAAAAACGTCCTCGAGATCCAACGCAATTCGAAATCACGCGATTGTCGCGAAATGAGAAAGAGAGAGAGAGGGAGAACTGGAGAACTGCGATCTATGTCGTTGTTCGCCGGAAGACTGGAGAGGATGCCGGTCCGGCGGATGAGCGACTCTCGGTCGGAAGAGCGAATCGATGCTTGGCAGAAACAGGGGCGATCGAGAAATTTGCTCGATCCCGAGATTCATCGTGGATCATCGCACACGTGGATCGCGTCGGCGCTGACTCGAGTGCCGGCCAAAGAGTCAGCATCTTTCCTCTTCGTTCGCGATTTTTTCAGAGCGAATCGTTTATCTTGGTTGTTGGGTCGGACGCGCGCACAGGGCGTCGCGTAGCGTTTCGTGTTCGCGTGGTGGACAGGCAGGCAGGGAGGTGGGAGAGGGACGAGAGCAAGCGAGCGCAAACACGGAGGGATCGCGCGGAGGCAGAAGGAAGAAGAGGAACAGAAGAAAGGAAGGAAGAAAAGAAGGAAGGAAGGATGGAAGGAAGGAAGGAAGGCAAGCAGGCAGGCAGGCAGGCAGGCAGGCAGGCAGGCAGGCAGGCAGGCAGGCAGGCAGGAAGGAAGGAAGGAAGGAAGGAAGGAAGGAAGGAAGGAGGGAAGGAAGCAAGGGAAAACAGGAGAAGGGAAGGAAGAATGAGGAAGAGAGGGCTCCACTCGCCTAGCGCAGCGTGGGCTTTTCTTGTATTCTATTGATTTTTCCGAAAGTTCGCGTGGTGGGAGTCTGGCAGGCAGCGGTGTGCGAGCTTGGCCAGGAGCGTGTTTGCGTGAGCTTCGACGACGGTATCGTCTTTTCCTTCCCTCTCTCGTCCGCCTCTCACTCTCTCTCTCTCTCTCTCTCTCTCCCACTCTATGTTCTGTTCACTCCTTCAACGGGAAGGATGGGTCGTTTCGCGGCAGGCGTGCGTTCTCTTTCTCGCACGAGCGCCTCCTTTCGTTTCTCCGACGATGGCTCTCTTTCTGTTTCGAGGATCGGGGCCCCCGGTGTGCACGAGAGAGCCGTTTCCCGCTTGGTCGCGAGCTGCTCGCCTCTCGCTCGCTCGGCTTTGCGTGAAATCCACCCTCGACCCCGCTTCTCTCGCTCGCTCGGTGCTGCTGCTGCTGCTGCTGCTGCTGCTGGCTTTGGCTCGTTCGCGCTCGCGCTCACAGCTGCGACCTGCTGTGGTATACACACACATACACGTATGAAGGAAGAGTGTAGTACATACTACGTGCGACTGGTCAGTGCGCGCGCGCATATACACATGCAAACGGCCATTCGAAACAGGAGCGTGTTAAGGAGTTTGACTTTGACATTATTTTTACCGCGACGATCGACGGAAAAAGATCGCGCGCGCCGCCCGTGCGATATCGGCGAGCGATCGAACTATCGCCGCCTATCCATCGTATCGCCACCTACTACTCCTACCGGGCGGAACAGCTCGTACCGTCCGGCTCGTTTTCGTAAAACCGTCAACGATCGTCAGCCTTCGACGTTACCACGCCTGGTTACTACGTGCACGTTGCAAAATACTCAGATACTCTCCCACTCCCTCTACACGGCGATGAACGCAACATCGAAAATTCGATTCTCGTCTCGATGCCAATCGTTCGATCGAAGGCGATCGAACAGCACCAGGTGTTGCCGATCGGAGCCGATACGTGAAATCGCGCGACTTTCGCTCGACATCCGGGGAAGGTTCAATCGTTTCCGTTGATACGAAACGTTCGTCACTTTGCTGAAGTTCCGAGCGATCGGGGGAACTCGGACGCGACTCGGCGAGAGAGAGAGAGAGAGAGAGATTTCAAATCGACTCGAATCGAGAGTGTCGGAAAGAGATGAAAAATTTCAAAAATCGAAGAGAGGGGGAAAAAGGACCGGGGGGGCCGTAGGTGCGTCGAGAAACGGTTTTCTCGGTACAGCCCTGGTATCCCATCCACCTACATCGCGGCAGGGTCACCGCATGCACCACTACCACAGCAACAGTCGTGTGCATACGTGTACGCGTGTACGTGCCCTTATATACCCAGAAGTTATCTCGGTTTCTCCAGCTGTCTGTCTCTCTCCCTCCCTCCCTCCCTCTCTCTCTCTCTCTCTCTTAGCCTCTCTCGGCGATATACGCTCGCTGGCACACCCGCGCTCTCTCTCTCTCACCCGCCGGTTTGCACACGCTCGCGCTCAAGCTCGCCTTCCCACTCCGATCTACACTCTCGCGGCGGACTCGGTCGAATGGATTGCACGCGTTACACGGACACGCGTGCACCGAGCCGCGTTTCGACGCGTGCATGCACCTACGATGAAACGCTGGGAGCGCAAGCCGCGCGCATGGTTCGCCGCCGCGGCCAGGCACTCGGCCAGCGAGCCAGTTAGACTGGCAGGAAATCGGCCAACCAACGGCCGGCTGAGCCGCGCGTCCCCTTCGATCGATAACGCCGATCGATTTTCCCCGCGGAATCCACGAGACTGCCGGCAACTGCGTAGCCGGTGTCGGCACACACAACCTCGCTGTTCACGAGGCTCGAGGTCACACCGTTTTCGTACTACCTCCTGGCAGTAAACGCCGATTTTCCGTTTACTTCTCGAAAATCTCGCTAAATAACAATTTATTATCGACCGGTGTGTCGATGGCTCGCGGGAGTTTCGAAATGCCGCTGCCTTCTTCTTCATGTGTCCATCGATGCACCGGTGGCAAGTTTACGACGCAACGCCGGCAATAGATGCTTCGCCTCGTATCAACGCGAAGATAGCACCAGCCACAGGCTCTCGTAACCATACGCCCGTATGACGAAATCGGCCGGCTGTTTGAAAATCAGCACCGAAAATAATATTCCGCGGCGAGGGACGTACGTCGAGACGAATCGGAGTCACGTAACGCGATTTATCGCCGATCTCGTGTATCGATTAGCGTTGGTTAACGTGGTGTAACGAATGTTACACCTGACGGAGAGTAGTGATTGACAAAGAACAGAGAGAGAGAGAGAGAGAGCTAGAGAGTAGACGAATGTAGAAATTCCACAGTCGCTTTTAGCAACGATCGCTGAACGTTAATTGGTATTGTTGCTGCTGTTGTTGGTACCAGGCGACGTCGTCCTCATCGTCATCGTCATCCTCATCGTCGTCGTCGTCGTCGTCGTCGTCTTCGTCGTCGTCGTCGTCGTCGTCGTTGTCGTGTCGTCGTCGTCGTCGTTGCTGCCGCCGCGGTCGGCGGGAGGCTCTGAAACCGAGCAAGACCGAACGTAGTCGACGGAGGTCGGAAACGCACGAACCTCGCGGCTCGAGCGACCGAACCAACGACACGGCCAAGCAGTGCGGTACCGACTCTTGCTGCCGCGGTTTCAACATCCGTGGTGTGCGTGGACGAGTGTTTACGCGACAGTAGACTCGCATCTCGAGTCGAAAACCCCCCACTCCCCCCGAGGTACGGAGTCGAGCCGAATACAATACAGAGGAGAGGATAGGAGAAAGGAGAGAAGCGAACAGAGAAGCAGGCAAGAGAGAGAGAGAGAGTCGGGCACGCGAGTCGAAGGGTAGACGACTGGCGAACGTAGGAAGAGGACCGACGTGAAGGCGCGTTTGCGGCGGTGGAGTTTGCATCGTCGAGCACAGTCTCGTACAAGTCTCGTTGAGGATTTAGTAGCGGTGCACACGTCGTCGCGTTTATCAGTAGCGAGACAACGCGGCGAGTCGTCCGGTTGGCGAGACGAGCGAAACCATCGACGCTCGTCCGGGGAAACAGAGGCGAGCGAGAGAGAGAGAGAGAGAGAAAGAGGGGGAGAGAGAGAGAAAGAGAGAAAAAGAGAGAGAGAGAAAGGCGGAAGGCAGGGAAAAAAAAAAGAAAAGAGAAAACATTGTGTGCCGTCTTTATCGTTCGGGGCGTGGGTGCAGCGAACGTGAATCCCTCTCGGACGAAACCGCCTTGCCGCGAGCGAACGAGGAGCGGCAGCGAGGAAAAAGGCGAGGAGAGAAAGAGATGGTGGAGGACGGAACGGATCCGTCGCGAGAATCGAGTCGAGTAGCCTTTTCTCTGGTAGGGACACGACGTCTTGAGGAGGCCAAGTAGCGTGTGGCATTGCGAGCCAAGAAACCGAAGGAGCCGACGAGAGACCGGACACTCTTGCGACGAGAGGAGACAAGCGAGACAGACAGACAGACAGAGAGAGAGAGAGAGAGAGAGAGAGAGAGAGAGAAAGAGAGAGAGAGAAACAGAGAGAAACGGGCACGGCGAAAAGAGGAGAAACTCGGAGAAAAGAAAGTCTTGGGCTCTTCGAGAGGGATATTCGTGGTGGTCACGTGTAGCCAGCAGCGGGTGAAAATCGCGAGAGAACGCAACGACTCTCTCGAAAAGGAGGCTCGAGAGGTGCCGAGTCTCTCTCTTTTCCATCGTCTCGCGATTTCGCAACAGCACGCGAACCACCGAGCCGACGACGAGAGGGAAAAACAACGAGGAGGGATCGGAGGATCGAGGCGCTCGAGCGAGATCGGCCGCCGGATATCCTGGAGAACGATGACGATGGTGGTAAGGAGGATCGCGAGCGGTAACCGGAGGACGAGCAGCACGAGAGGGCTCGATTGAATTGCGATCGAATCCGTTGGAACTCGCGGCAATCGCCGCTAACACCCAGGTGAACACCCATCATAGTCGTCGTCGCACGTCGTCTCGCCTTTTTAAGCCGGCGACCGTCGTCGGCGACCGACCGGCCTGCTCGCCGTCGGTCCCGTCGTCGTCGCGACGGTACGACAGGCCGCACACACCACCGCGGTTTTCCGACGTTTTCGACGTTTTCGACGAGAGGGTGGTGTCGCGACGCAGTGTGTCCGGGAATAGTGAGTGTTTTGGTGTGCGAGCTGATACATATTCCAGCCAGTCCACGCGGGATCGCGCGCGGTTCTTCGCGACTCGCGCTACCCTGCCGACGGCTCGCGCTCTTCTTCGCGAAGCCGTCGGGGAGAGAGCGGACCTCCTGTCAGTCAGTTTGCTTGCTTGCCCTCCTGCTGTTCTCTCTGCCTCTGCTCTCTCTCTCTCTCTCTGTCTCTCTGTCTGCATACCAAATCGCCCGTCGCCTACTCTCTACTACTCCGCCTTTGCTCTACCTGTCCGTCATCTATCGACCGCTCCGGAATATCTTTCTCCTCGCGAGAAGGGAACCGTGCGAACCGAGTTTCTTCAGGCGAAGACTGCCGGGCAGAGACGATATATCGAGTGGTATCGGGCCACGTACAGGTACGTACGTGACTCGCCGCGAGGAAAAATTACGCGTTGATCCGCGTTAGTCTTTTGGAAACGAGAGAGCGGAGAGCGAGATAGTCAGCGAGGATGCAGGTGGCAACGCTATTTAGAGAGAGCGCCACCCTGCTGGGTGCCTCTAGCCTGGACCCACCGCAGACCCACCATCACCAGTCTATGCACCCGCAGCAGCAACAGCAGCAACAGCAGCAACAACTACAACATCCTGCCGACCTGCATCTGGCTCATCACATGCAGCATCACTACAAATTGTAAGTCGTCCCTCTCCCCGCCCCGCCCCCCCCCCCTCACCCTTCACCGCTCTGTGATGTCTCCGATTGATATCTTTGATATCTTCTCCGACACGAGAGACTTGCCTTTGTTGTCTTTCGTTCTGTCGCACACACCGTTGCAATCGTGCACACCGCAAGCGACAAGAAACGATTTTCGTACCGGTTCGAGAACCGAGAGGCTGATGCAGTTCCGACGGCAACGAAACAGTCTCACGGACGATGCTCCCCTTTCTTTTCCCTTATTTTCCAAAATACTGCAAAATCGTCGTTTGTAGTCGTTGCAGAGTAACGACGACACGAAGATATGTATATATATTTGTATATGTGTATATATACGGGGTGGGCCGAAATTCGTAGTACAATCGAGCAGGGGGTGATTCTAAAGTAAGGGTCGAAAAGTAAGAAAAAAATTTTGATACATTTTCTTTTTTATCTGGTTTTCGAGAAAATTTCGAATTTAAAGTTTGTTCATCTTTGAGTTTCTGCACAATGAATTGCCTTCGTTGATTAGAGGATGTACCCTTAGCTACTATAAGGTGTATAATTTTTCAACATGACGGTGAACCGCCACATTACACGAGGGAGGTTAAAAATTTTTTAAATCAAACGTATATTCGTGTTGGTGAAGTATGTTGGCCAGCAAGGTCTTCGGACCTTACGCTTCTAGATTTTTTCTTTTACGTGGGCATATCAAAAAACAAGTTTATAAAGACGATACTTTGAATATTACACATCTGAAGCAAAAAAATTATGAGAATTCGAGAAATTAAAAAAACGATGTCAGCTTGCATTCTGTTCAAATATCATTAACTCGTCGAGCAAACTTATGTACGCAACAACGAGGAGGACATTTTCAACAATACTTGTAATAGTGTACTGTATCGTAGTATTGCAATAGAAAGTGGATAATAAGGAATAAAGAAATTGTACCGCTTTAACCACACAATAAATAATGTTTGTAAACATTATCTGAGACGGAGGCAACCGCGGTAGAAACATAAACGACTGAATCGTTCTTTTCGATTTTCTTGAAAACCGAACCAGATAAAAAAATGCTGTACCAAATTCTTTTTGACGTATCACTTTCTGCTCCATTGTACTACGAATTTCGGCCCACCCTGTATATATATATATATATCTCTGACGCAACAAACTTGACGATCCTCTGGAAAAATCCGCAGCCGTCGCTACTCGCGTTTTGAGAAATCAACGAACCGAATCGTACCGATCCGAAGGATCCGCGGTGTTACGGTTGAAAAATCTCCGCGTTCTTCGGCGATGGCTATGACGACGACTTGGTCTCCGTCGTGCCACGCGAATCGTTGATTTTCCTCACAGCCTTTTCCACGAAGGCATTATCGCATTGTCGTCGATAGGAGTGCTTTCTCCTTCTCTCTCTCTCTCTCTCTCTCTCTCTTGGTTGCACAGTCGCGGCGTTCCACCCTTGGTCTCCGACCTAGCTTTTTATGAATTTCGTCACGCGCCACGAAGGGACAGGGTAGCATTTGTATTCGTTGCGCAAGGTCCGGTCGTGCCCTCGTTCCTTAAACCGTACAATTTGTTTGAGGTATCTCGTCGCTCAAGTTTCTCTGCCACGGTCCGCGTACCGTGATCGATGTCGCGACGATAACAGAGTCGAGCGAGAGCGGTTCTCCTCGAGGTGAGGGGCAAACGAGCGTTGAAACGACGCTGCGTCGAGGAAGGACGTTTGTCGCGCGTGAATTTAACGGATCGCACGAACGGTCGTCTTTCACGCACCTGTTCAAAAACTGTGCTCCCCGCGACAAGTGAAACGAGGCGTTTATTCGTGAATTTCCCGTTCCTATACCTTTTGCTTGCCGATACGCAATTCTTATACGTTCCTCCATGCTCCATCCAGAACACTCGGTCTTCGTCGTTTCAGTACGTGAATAGTCGTTAATCACGAAAGTAGAAACAAAGTTATGGAGAATCTGGTCGCCGGACGAGTACGGCGCTTGTTGAATTTTTCGACAAAAGATTGCGAACAAGCATCGTGGCGTGGGCTAATTTCTATTATCGCGACGCGAGATCCAAGTTCCCTGAAGGAGTTCATCCCTTGCGCTGGCAATTTGATTGCGGACCATAACGAGTGACCGAACAGTACACAATAATTCGTCGCTTTCTTCTTTTTTTTTTTTTTTTTGAACTCGTCGATATATCGCCGGATAGAAATTACTGAGAAGCAATAAATTTATCATTTGTCTTGCCCGGGTTATATTTCAATATACTTGAAACTGAGAAAATGTTTCAATTTGGGATGAAAAATTCTCGACGTGCTTGGCACGTCATTATAGCGCAAGAGGCTAACCACTTGCGCTGGCAACTTGCTTGCGGACCGTAACGAGTGACCAAACCGTATACAGTAATTCTTCGCGTTTTTTTTTTTTTAATCGTCGGTACGACATCGCTGGATAGAAATTATTGAGAAATAATAAATTTATTACTTTGTTTCACTTAAATATACTCAAAACTGAGAAAATATTGCAATTTGGGATGAGAAATTCTCGACGTGCGTGGCACGTCATTACAACGCAAGAGGCTAACCACTTGCGCTGGCAACTTGATTGCGGACCATAACGAGTGACCGAACCGTGCACAAATAATTCGTCGCTCTCTTCTTTTTTTTTTTGAACTCGTCGATATATCGCCGGATAGAAATTACTGAGGAGCAATAAATTTATTATTTGTCTTGCCCGGGTTATATTTCAATATACTTGAAACTGAGGAAATGTTGCAATTTGGGATGAAAAGTTCTTAACGTGCGTGGCACGTCATTCCAGCGCAAAAGGTTAAGCGACTTCGTAGAAACTGAGTTTTCTCGAAAGTTTTCAAGCAAATCCTTGTTAAAAATTTATTCTACATATATATATATGTAATATATATAATAAATGAATTGTACTTTGTACTAAAAACGGAAATTGAACGAACGTAATGAACGATTGCGTTTTATTGCGCAAAAGGAGCCCAATGGCCGTGCGCTGCATTCACGTAGGCACGTCCGTGCGAAACGAGTATGGCAGCGAATGTCGTCCCGACGCTCTTGTGTGCCTCCAGGTCGGCGGAAAGAAACGCGCGCGACTCTAAATCCGTCGGTGAGCCACGCTCCGCGTGCGAATACGTATATTCGCCGATAGTCACGCGTTCCCTTCCTTTTCTTTTCTTTCTCGCCGCGCGAAAAGAGAAAAGGGAAAAGTGTCTTCGAGTGTCGAACCCGGAAGCGGACACGTCGATAAACGCGTCTGACGTGGCTGGGGCTCCTGGTGGATCTCCAGTCGAATCGAATCGAATCGAATCGAATCGAATCGAATCGAACGGGAGAGAAGCGAAACCGCGAGAAGTTTGGACCAGACGCGAGGCCGCCAATAGGTCAAGGCTAGATTCTCTGCTTCGACCGGTATTCCGCTATCTCTAGCCGTTTCCCGGCAAATTCCTGACCAACTTTCCTTGCGGCTCCATCGCCGCCACCGCCGTTTCTTCCGTCGTACGCGATCGCGGACGTGTCGATTAAATCCCACCGCCTCGGCCGATCGCCCATCTGTGCAACGCTCGCGAGACGACATTTAAGACAGATGACGCAAGCGTTGAAGATTACGAGATTCTTTTTTTTTCTTTTTTTTTTTTACCGCGGATTTGTACGCGTTTTCGTCGAGAATTTGGGGGAAACTTTCAAGCATAAATGCCGGTACGAATTTCATACCGTGTGTCGAAGGATATGTAAAACGTTCAAAGAAGAGTATTTATACGCCACATGGTATATCGTATTATGTGACACCGGTATATAATATTTATAATATTTACAGTATAATTGATATACTACTGTGTGGTATTATATTACTACTGCATGGTAATTAATGTTGTAGTTAATGTAACTATGTATTACTATTAATTGCGAGTAGTAATAGTAGTAGTATCATATTATATAAATTATTATATTATATACTACACACTATAAATGGAACTCCTATCTGGATTTCATTTTCTTAATTACGGCCATGAAAATGTAAAAAAATTCACAATGTAATTGCAACGGTGGTTGTTTTTGCGGAATATTTGCGTTTTCTGAGGAATAAAACTTCTGAAGACTGAGTTATATGGAACGTAACTATTCTTATAAATACAAAACATCTAAATACTGTTGCTATAGTATTACATTATTATACCATATTATAGTATATATGATATATATGCCATATTATAGTATATATGATATATATACCATGTTATAATATATAATATATATATATATATATACCATATTATAGTATATACCATACATATATATATAATATATATATATATACCATATTACAGTATATATAATATATATACCATGTTATAGTATATATAATACCACACCTAGTCCATACAATATAAACTATAATATGTTACAGCGCGCAGTAACCAAAATGCATCAGTAACAGAAAACTAATCTAACATATACAATATAATTGAAAGAATAGTACGTGCACACCGAGAAAACTTTCTACTTGAATTTATGCGCATAGAACTCTGCGCTTGAAAAGTGTTCCTGTAAATGCGCCGAAAGCTCGCGGCCCTACTTGTTGTTGTAGAAGCAAAATTTCGTTCGTTTGCGAAACATAATATAATAGGCACGCCGTACGTCCACTTTGGATGTTTTACATGCTGCGAACGTGACGTGAAATTTCGCAAGAACGCATAAACATCCGCAATTTGCTCGCGAGATTCTTTATATTTGATTGTTCTGACGTGTTCGTCGAAACGGCAATTCGTCAGAACGCGTATCCGCTATAACCGTAGCCTCGAAGGCTACTCTTGTTGGCTCGCTGCTCGCCGTCGCGGCGATTATTTGTAGATGCGAAACTTTCAGCAATACGCGCTTATCTCCGCGAACATGAGAAGTGACCAATCATTTTCCGCGTTCCTTTCGAAAGCTAAGCGACCGGAGCCTAACCGCACGGAATTGAGAGAGAAGAGTGAAACTCATTCTCTTCGCGTTTCGTTCGTCAACGGATTTCAAAGTTCAAAAATTGCACAGAACTTACAGAAACATGGCGAAATATATAAAATGACCCAAATGTAATGTTTTCTACGATACATTCGGCGTTTTCCTTCTTTCTTCTTGTTCTTTTTGTATTATTTAAATTTATCATTAAAAATAGTTAGATAGTTTATTGTTAAATATTATTAATATAGTATAGTTGAATATTATTAATAACTTTAAATTAGTTAATTATTACATTTATTATTATTGCATTATTAAAAATTCACTCAGGCGTGAGAGGCGCGATCACTTTAACAATTTTTGAAGGAAGCAACGAGTGAAAGAATTCCTTTTAAATTTTGTGATGGATACTTTGCTTTGGGATATTTTTATACATTTTGAACGTGTGTCTTTAATTTTGCCGTTCTTCTGGAGTCTACAAAGTCCTATAATGGATTAATACTAATAAATACCACTAAAATAGCAGGTGATTTGCAACATTCTATGTTATTAATTCTATTAACATTAGAAAAAGGTGATGCGTTTAATGATTATTTATTCAGTTTTATCCACATCTTTTATGAACAAAGATTTCAAATAAATATTAAGTATTAAGTGTTTTTGCATAATTTGATGATGGGACGATTCTTCGCAATTTGCATTGAGCTTTTTATTTCAGACGCGTGAAACTCCCGTATTAACATTTTCCATAAAAGTGGCGAAGAAGCGATAGACTTTCATATATTTTATAAACTTATAGATATCTGTAGTTTACTAACAACGCACTAACGCATGTAAGATTAAAGCAATCACATCTAACCGATTACAATCAATCGAACTCGCTCGTTCCTTTTATCAACCTTTCTGCACCTTGGAGTTCACCCTCTGACCCCCAAGGGGTGAAGTCCTCAGCATGGCAATTCACTTATTGACCGAGAGAAGGCACGCCTGATTCGTGCACGTTCGTTGAAATAAAATTTAAAAAAAGAAAAAAAGAACAATAATTTGATATAATGAACTGAACTAAATTTTTGAAAAGAAACACACATCTAGCTAAATATATAATCTATATATTATATATTTCTAAAAAAAAAACATATCTAGCTAAATATATAATCTATATCATATATTTCTGAAAAAAAACACACACATCTAGCTAAATACATAATCTATATATTTCTGAAAAAACACACAGCTAGCTAAATATATAATCTATATATTTCTGAAAAAACACATATCTAGCTAAATATATAGCTAGCTAGCTGAATAAATAATCTATATATTTCTAAAAAAAAAAAACACATCTAGCTAAATTTCTAAAAAAAAAAAAAAAAAAAAAAA
>NW_025110072.1:68103-76303 GCF_011392965.1 Frieseomelitta varia
GTAGCTAAATATATAATCTATATATTTCTGAAAAAACACACAGCTAGCTGAATGTATAATCTATATATTTCTAAAAAAAAACACATATCTAGCTAAATATATAATCTATATATTATATATTTCAAAAAAAAAACACATATCTAGTTAAATATACAATCAATATAATATATTTCTGAAAAAACACACATCTAGCTAAATATATAATCTATATAATATATTTCTGAAAAAACACACATCTAGCTAAATACATAATCTACATATTTATATAATATATTTCTGAAAAAAACACACATCTAGCTAAATATAAACCAAGCTAAATATACAATATATATATCATTCAAACCTAGCTAAAACTAAATATATATATATGTTTAAAATATTGGTACAATTGGTATAACGGTAAAAGTTAAGAAACAGTGGCGTGGATCATTAAATTGTCGACTGTGCTGGCAGTCGGCTGAAAATGAGGAACGGCGGGGAAACTTCTAGCCGATGGCGTAAACGGGCGATCGCGGTCGTGGTCGCGGTCGCGGTCTCGGCGCAGGAACAATTGAAAGATACGAAGGTGAACGGTGCGCCACGTGGCCGAAGGACGTGTTTTGGCGTGGATAACACGGCAAAGATATGGTAAACGATTTCATTCGGTGCCCCACGACAGTGTATATCTATACGCGCGAGGGACGAGGGCAGAGAACGCGGCGAACGCGGTCACGTGTCGCGGATAAATCGTGTTTCACCGATAAAAATCGACCTTATCGATAAGATCGGGGGACCCCCCCCCCTCTCTCTCTCTCTCTCTCTCTTTCGTTGGACGTTCGACTCGCGCTGCTGGTAGGTCTCGGTCCAAGTTATTCATGTATTCCATAAGTTCGGAATACATGAATGGGCTACGAGACCAAGGTATCTGCGAATCGGCTTCGACAAAGCCGTATTCTTTGCCACGGCAATTTAACACCGTTTAACGTTTCTCCCGGGGAAAAAGGAAAAAAGAAGGAAACGAACGAATCTCCCTCTTTTCCTGCCTGCAATTTACAGCGCGGCTGGCTAGAGTTGCTCGCGAATTGTTTCAGCTGATTGTGGATGCTGTTCGTGCGCACGGACGAGGATGATTTTGGAACTTGAAAACACGTTCGGAGATCTGTTGTTTGCGTCAGTTGTATATTTAACAGCGAGGAAGAAATACGTATCCGGGAGCAAAGAGAGAGAGAGAGAGAGAGAGAGAGAGAGAGAGAGAGAGAGAGAGAGAGAGTTTCGCACGATGTTTCATATTTCATATATGCAAAAATGATCGCGGTGTGATTCAGTTAGTGTAACAATCTTTTTGAATTGGTCTATTCCACAATTAATGTTGATGGATCGAACAAAAGCAGTGAAATGATCGTCAAGTTCGTTGACTATGTATCCACGTGCATTCCTAGTTCGTGAACAATTGCCAGTTTAGTATAAATTCTGCTCATGCGCACGCAAGAACGATCTGATCAAGTATACAGTGTCAGTGATATGTTTAACCCTTCAGAGACGATTTTAATAATTTTTAATAAGTGCAAATAATATTGACAATGACCTTTAGATGATAATATAATAATAATTTTGTAATTTTAAATGGTCACACGTGTTACATAATTATTAAATTCAGCGCTGTTGAACGGTAACTTTTCGTTCTGATAGCTTCTGATACCCGTCGTTGAAGGAAAAGAAAGCTTTTCACCATACGTGACATTTCACACTTCACAAACATAGGTGATTGCTATATAATTCAATTAGCGTAACAAGTCGATCACGGTTGGTGTCCACTGCTTGTATGTTAAATGAAATTCAAAGGTTGACGGCGAAGTAATCGTTAAATTTGTCAAGATCGTTGCAATGAGGGTTGAGGTTAATTGGTTATTCACGAACCCGAGGCAAGTTCCATATTTAAATTTCGTTTCGTAAGGTTCAAATGCTCTATATATATATAGCATTTGAACCTTATATATATATACTATATATAATATTTGAACCTTATATATACTATATATAGCACTTGAATCTTATATATATATATATATATATATATATATATATATATAATATAATGTAGCATTTGTACCTTATATATACTGTATATAGCATTTGAACCTTATATACTATGTATAGCATTTGAATCTTATATATATACTATATATAGCATTTGAATCTTATATATACTATATATAGCATTTGAACCTTATATATACTATATATAGCATCTGAACCTTATATATACTACGTATAGCATTTGAACCTTATATATATATACTATATATAGAATTTGAATCTTATATATATACTATATCTAGCATTTGAACCTTATATATACTATATATAGCATTTGAACCTTATATATACTATATATAGCATTTGAACCTTATATATACTATGTATAGCATTTGAGCCTTATATATATACTATGTATAGCATTTGAACCTTATATATATATATACTATATATAGCATTTGAATCTTATATATAAACTATACATAGCATTTGAACCTTATATACATACTATATATAGCGTTTGAACTTTATATATACTGTGTATAACATTTGAACCTTATATATATATGCTATATATAGCATTTGAATCTCATATATATATATAGCATTTGTACCTTATATATATACTATATATAACATTTGAACTTTATATATATATATATATTCGAAAGTGAAAATGTTTCGATGAGTAAACTTGCAACGTAGCTAGTCTCGAACCCTTTCGAAACGAGTGCCTACAGGTTTCGAGAACGTACTCATAAGCTTCGATGTTCGTAAGATTCGAAACTTTCGCAAGTAGTACTCGACACTCTAGGAAATCAGAATTATGCAGATCCTCCTCTCTGTCTCTCTCTCTCTCTTTCTCGTTAGACGAAACTCATACCATGTGTGTATATGCTTCATCTGAAACGAAAATTTGTCTCTTAATCGGACTGACACATACACATACACACATGTCAGATGCATTTACAATAAAAAAAGGTTGGCCCACCTGAAAATCACCTTTAACAGATTGTCAACTGCTTTTCGATACTGTCTCTCTTCTTAATCGTCTGAACTAAGTCAGACGCGCACGCGCCATTTGAAAGTCATGTCTTAGAAAGAAAAAAAAAAAAAAAAAAAATAGAGGATTGCTTGTTCATTGTGTCAATGCTAGACGATTTCGCAAACGTTCCCTCACACTGTCGAGTTTGGCTCGTGAAGAGCAGTGTGAACACGGCATAACGAACGCCTCGAACGTTCCGACCAAGGACGTTTCAACATTTACGTGGATACGTTCGACCGTTTGTCTATGCATCGGCGAGGATAAGGCGCGTACCGATAACGATATTCGCGTTCGTGCGAACCGGAGATTAGGAGAGTTTCGTCTGAAGATCGAGTGAATTTTCGAGTAGTAAATGACGAATAGGAAACAGTTTTACATGTACACGATGCGCGATTCTTAGCTGAAAAGCGGATAGTTCGACACTTTGAACTTCACGGAATTTCGATTGCCATGATTCTCTCTGTTCTCATCGTAGAATATTCGATTATGGTCAAGGTGGGCACGCGTTTACATTTTAATTCTCGCCCTTATCTTTTGAGTTTAATTTCATCCCTTTATGTCAGTTTGTCGTAATATCTAAGAAAAGATGAATAGTTAAATTTACAGACACTTTTGTTAATAATAGTTAGTTTAAATTTCTATTCAATTGCGTATAAGATTCGCACAAATTCTACTCTCTTGTCACAACTGTTATAAATATGTGTATTTTCAAAAAAAAAAAAAAAAAAAAAAAAAAAAAAAAAAAAAGCTGGTGCACGATTGTAGTATAATGATCAAAAGGCAAACGTACCTGTCTGTTCTGAGGTAGTGAAAAATTTTCTATAAAAGTACAAAAGTTTAATCGAAAATCAAATTCAATTTCAATCTTTATAAATTAATAAGAAAGAAGTCTAATTAAACAGTAGATGCGTCGAAAAGATGTGTAAAATGACGCAGCAAGGGAGAAGGATATAAGACTTGGTTACTTAAAACTCAGAAATCGTAATACGAGAATCATTATTTCTTCTTGTTTCTACTTTCTCTCAGCGCGCGGAGGTCTGCATCAGATTAATTTTGATGCCATTTCAATCAAGTCGACTCTCGACAGCGAGCGATTTTCAAAAAAATTATCATTTTCGAAAGTGGGTCTCTCGACCCACGAAAGTTTGGCGAGCCTTGATATAGATTCTTTCTCTTGGGCATGTGCAGTTCGGTCTTGAAACGTACGATTGGCCAAAATGACGTTATGGTGACCGTAGCCACAACTCCTCAAGCTACGAAATTTTTCGTCGTCGAAAGGAGAATTTCAAAAATTTCTTTGGAGCAAGAAGATAATTAACAGTGAAATGGACGTCGTATAAATACGAATTCAAAGAAAAGTATTTAAACTTTTACGGACATTAGGGTATGACTTTCCATTTGTTCATTGGGATGTATCATTTTTATTGATGCAATTTAGAACGTACTTCATTGATAATAGGATAATAGTATTCCTATAACTGACGAAAGTTTGTTTAAAAGTATTGAAAAAAAGAATAAAAAATAATTCGTATAATGTATTGCCTCAATATGTTCAATAAATAAACTTTTACGGTAATACATTAAGTCTGACAAATATTTTTTTTTTTTATGCATATGTATACTATATGTATATATATATATATATATATATATATATATATATATATACACACACATAATAATATATGTGTATATATAATACAATTATATAATAATATATTGTATACAGTTTTGCTATTAGGAGAATAGCATAGGAGAACATATTAGGATGTGATGTTCACATGATCTCACTATAGATTGACAGAACTATACATCTCACCCAAAAATCTAAACCAATTCTTTTTCTACGATTGCACGTGCTCTATATTTCTCCTGTATTTCTTTTTTTGACAAAACAAAATATGAGAAAAAACTAATTTTATTAATTTTACATCAAATTTAAAATTATTTATTTCAGTAGCGGGAAGTGACCTTCAGCCTATCCTATATAATATAGGAAGAATATATTAATATATATAATATATAATATATATATATATATATATATATATATTAATATATCTAAAATATATAATATATATATATATTAATATATATTAATAAAAAAATTACAGAAGATTGACAGAATTATACGTTTCTCACTTTCAAATATACTTCAAACTCAACTCTTCTTTCACAATTCCGCGTATTCTCCGTTATATTTATTATATATATTAATATATATAAAATGTATAATATATATATATTAATGTATATTAATAAAAAAATCACAAAAGATCGACAGAATTATACGTTTCTCACTTTCAAACATACTCCAAACCCAACACTTCTTCCACGATTGCGCTGTTATTATTCTCCGTTATATTTCTACAAAATGTTTATTTTCAGAATTTTTACTTTAAAATTTTTAGCAAAAAAAAAAAAAAAAACCATCTTGAGATAAGATTTCCCATAAGCGTCGTTCGAAAGTCGCGTGTATAAAAAGAAAGAAAAAAAAAAAAAAACGCTTCGTTCGGTAACTCGATCGGTGCATTAAGATTGCGCTCGCGCAATCACGGCAATTATTCTTCGACGGGCCGCAATTCTAATTACGTATCTCGAAGCGTTATTACACGAGCGAAGCGCGGCGCTCGTGATCGCCGCCGGTGATTGTCGCCGGCGCGCACCGTTTCGAATCGCGCCGCGCGTTTCGTCTTCCGGAGACTCGCGATTTCGGGAAATCGACGATGGAATACGACGGTGTTGCGTTTCGCTCGTGGCCGGTATATATGTCACCGGATATTCGCGACACGTAGCGACTCGAACGCGGAAAAACACTCGGCGTGCGCGTTTCGTCGCGCGAGGAGGAGGAGGAGGATGAGCGAGCGTCGGTCGAGATCGGTTAGAAATCGTTTCCCGCCTAGTGGGCCAGAATAAAAGGACAAGAGGCGAAGAGAACGGACGTAAGGACGAGGCGTGCATGACTTTTAGAGTTAACGCGCGTAAATCGAATTCCGAGCGTCGCGAAACCCTAGCGTTCTCCTCCGTGTGTCTCGACTGGCTCACCTCCGCTTCTCCGCGCTCGCCGGAGTTCGTTCGCTGCTCCTCTTTCTTTTTTTGTTTTTTTCTTTCCCTCCTCTCTCTCTCTCTCGTTTCACGCTTCTTCTATTCCTTTCACCTCTCCTTACCTCTCTTCCTTTTTCCCGGCGCCGATCATTTTACTACTCTCTGCTCCTTCTTCCTTCGCGCCTTTACACACTCCAGTTTCTTTCTTCTCTTCTCACCGGTATACGCGTCCGACGTCTTTCTCTTTCTCTTTCTCTCTCTCTCTTTGTCTCTTCCTCGTTCCGCCGTTCTCCTCTGCTTTCTCTCTCGCGTCTCGCACACGGTTATCTCCCTCGCGTTTTTATTTTAGCCCCGAAGCAAACGTCGAGGTGGAAACGGCGAGCTGCAGGTAGTACGCGGGGGGGAGGAGGGGAGAGCACGAGACGGAAAGGAGAGGAGAGAGTAAACGCGCGGTAAAAGAGAAAGAGTGAGAGGGGNGGGGGGGGGGGGGGGGGGGGAGTAGAGGGAATAAACGGGCGAGAGAAGGAAAAGTAGGAAGGAGGAAGCCAAAGACGGGTGGGGAGAGGGGGGAAGGGAGGGCGAGAGGCGAGGGAACGGAAGAAGAGACGCGGTCGAGGAGGAGGGGAGGGCTAGTGGAGGCGGGGGCGGCAGGAGGGAAGGGGGCGGGGGAAAGGGCGGAGGAGGAGGAGGAGGGTGGAGGAGGAGGCGGTAGTGCTGGAGGTGGAGGAGGAGGGGACGGAGGAGGCAGAGGAGGATAGAACACAAACGGCCGCACGAAGAGAGCTCGTCGAACGGGCTCTGCTCTCCTCTTCTCCTCCTTCGGTTCTCGCAGGCTATGGTTTCGTAACACGCGTCTCTCCCGCTCTTCTCCGCTCCTCTCATCCACCAGCCGTCGGTTCGTGCAACGCGTTCTACACAACGTTCGCTCGTGATACGCGTCTTTTCAAAACTCGAGGACGATCCGTTCTCTTCCGTGGGATGGATGAGAAAGAGAGAGAGAGAGAGAGAGACGGCGATGACAGTGGCCACCAGGTACGCGAAAAAGACGGTCCTTCGTCGCGCGATCAATCGATAAAGGCCAACGACGCGTCACCGCGAGAAGATCGCGCGAGAAATGACCTCGAGGATCGATTCGCGTCCTCCGTTTCGTTTGGGACGCGGAACGTTTCCTTTCGATCGGGGGAAGCGGCGGCGGCGAACGCGATCGTTCGGCGACAGCGACGAAAATCTGGTTTTTCGCTGGTTTTCCTCTCGGGTTTGCGTCTACGAAAGAAAGAAAGAAAGAAAGAAAGAAAGAAAGAAAGAAAGAAAGAAAGAAAGAAAGAAAGAAAGGAAGGATGTTCCCGAATGGGGAAGCTACAATTTTTCTTAAAATCAGAAGGTGTGTATATACATATCGCCTGTTCCGCGGGTATCGGAGCTACGAGCGTTATATCGGACTCGCTACACGCCAAACAGCACCTAAGACACCGACCATACGGATTCTCTAGGGAGCTGCGTGATTATTCCGGGCGCAAATTTATTTTTATCAAGCTGTACCGGTCTGTTCTCGGTCGGAGGCCAGCGTTGCCGGATTAGAAGTTTTTCCCTCCCTCGATTCCTGCAAAATCGAACGATGCACGACCAACGACGTACGAGAAAGAAACGACGAGAAGAGAGAGAAGATATATATCGCGAGAGACTCGTTAAAAAAAGACGGGTCGCGGACTCGGTCGACAAGAACATTTCTCGAGGCGATACGTGTCTTTGGTATTTTCGTTCAACGGCAGCGGCGCGTATCGACGAGAAAGCCCGGATGGACGAGGAACCGTGTGCGTTCCCCGTCTCTCTGTTTTCTCTGGGATGGTGGAGCGCCAGGGAACGTAACGAGCGAGAAACTTGAACGATCCGACGATCCGACCACTCGGTTGGCAACCGAGTTACGCGCTCTACGCGCTTTTGCGGGAACCTTGGGATCCTAAACGAAAAAGCGCGTTCTCTCTTTCCACCGGCGGGACGTAGCGACGCGAAATTTTACGAGCAACCTTCGCGAACGTCGGCTGCGAACGTAAAAATTTCGAGCGGCGATCGCGGCGCTCGAATCCCCCCCCCCCC